>NC_061108.1:42304842-42375586 GCF_015104395.2 Macrobrachium nipponense
CAGGCTCTGCCGAGTAAGCGGATAAGACCCCTTCGGCAGACCACAAGAACTCTTGGCCATAGATCATATATCTCGCTAAAGTTTCTTGAGGTGATGCAGACTACTGGGCAAACACCACGAAGTCTACCACCTATCAGGTAGGAACCAAGGTTTTATTTATACCTACAACATATGTTGTTTACCTGTCTATTCCATAAGTAGCTGTCTCTTACCCTCCACCAAAGGGTGCCAATCAGCAATGTATTATATCTGGACAGGTAAGTTGATTGTATGAAAATGATATTGTTATGTTACAATAAAGTTTCATACATACTTACCTGGCAGATATATACAATTAAGGCCCACCCAGCCTCCGCAGGAGACAGGTGGAAGAGAGAAAATATGATAGAAAACGGAATGGAATTGGTTCCTAGTCCTGCCGCCCAGGGCAGGCCGGTAGATCACCTGACCTACCTGTAGCGAGTGGCGCGAAATTTAAATTTCTGTCGGGGACGACGGAGTCTTAGCTATGTATATATCTGCCAGGTAAGTATGTATGAAACTTTATTGTAACAGAACAATATCATATTTCCTCCTCCACGACCTCTGTGAACCAAATCGCTGAGTTTCTCCTGCATTTGAGAAATGTGGACAGACTTGCAGTGCCCACAATAAAAGGATATAGAGTATGCTGTCAGCTGTCTTCCGTCACAGAGGGCTAGACCTGACAAATGATAAAGACCTTCACGATCTTTTGAGATCGTTTGAAACAACTAAAGTACCGCAACCGAAGGTCCCATCATGGAACCTTGATGTAGTTCTAAGGTTCTTGATGTCGGCTCCGTTTGAACCTCTGCATGCTGCCTCGTTGAAAGACACTACAAGAAAGGCGATTTTCCTAACTGCTCTTGCCACGGCAAAAAGGGTTAGTGAAATTCAAGCAATGAGTAAATATGTGGGTTTCAGAGGACACAGTGCAGTGTGCTCCCTGAATCCTAACTTCTTAGCTAAAAATGAAAACCCATCTAACCCCTGGCCGAAAACCTTTGAAATCAAGGGGTTAGCAGAGTTCATCGGACAAGAGCCCTGTCAGGGCTCTCAAATTTTATTTGCAAAAGAGTAAAGACTGTCGGGGTCCTTCTGAAAATCTATGGTGCTCTGTTAAGAGACCCGACTTTTCCTATGTCGAAGAATGCACTGGCATTCTTTTTACGAAGCACCATCAGGGGAGCCCATGCGTCCTGCCCAGATGGTGATCTGAAACTTTTGAAAATAAAAGCCATGAGGTGAGAGCTGTCGCAACCTCAATGGCATTTCAAAAGAATATGGCACTCAGCGATATCATTAGTGCTACTTTTTGGCGAAGCAACTCTGTGTTAGCTTCACATTACCTGCGGGATGTGAAGACGGCATATGAGAACTGCGAGTCGTTAGGACCATACATATCCGCAGAAAGGTTATTGGGGGCAGGAAGCAGCTCGAATCCTATCCTATAGAAAAGGTATAGGTGTGCTTTTGATTTTATGGTGTTGGTTTATGGTTGAAGGGTTGGTCGCTTGAGGCGCTTTCCCTTTCTTTAGCCTAGAAGTTATGGGACTAACTTCGATAGGTTAGGTCAGGTGGTGGTTTTTAGCTTCGTTGCCCTCACAGTATGGTCAATATGGTCTAGTCACATTGTGGTCACGCTCCCGTTGACAGAGCATCTAGAACTCACCAGCTATATAGGTCACTACCTTGCTGGAGACTCTAGTAAAGCAGAAGCAGACTTGGGTGACAGTAATCACGAAGTCAGCTATGCTAACAGGTAAGGAACCAAGATGTCAATCATCTGCATGTAATTTCCTAAAATCCGTATATTCTGTCCCTTCCCACCTCCAATGGTGGGATTGAGCTATATATATATCTGACAGGTAAGTTTCATGAACAAAATGTTATTGTCATGATACAATAAAGTTTGTTCATACTTACCTGGTAGATATATATAATTAAGTACCCACCCACCTCCCCTCAGGGGACAGTGGTATGAAAAATCTGAATAGAAAATGGGAATGGTTCCTGATATCCACCTCCCAGCGGCGGGAATGGTACTAACCACCTGGCCGCCCACTGCGTGTGGCCGGGAGTTTTGAAATTCTGTCGGACGTCGGAGAATACAGCTATATATATATCTGCCAGGTAAGTATGAACAAACTTTATTGTATCATGACAATAACATTTTTGGTAGAAGACGACGACGAAGCGTGCAATAGATAATTATTTAAGTAAATAGTAAAACATCAATATTTTACATATTTATGATGATTAATTTGAAAATATTCGTTATTGAAAAAGTAACTCGATTCCTGACTCAAATTTAAGTAATTATTTTTCAGAATTAGAACGTTTTTAAGTCCTGTATTATGACGTCACAACATCTTGACTTTCATACGTATTGTAAATGAATTGCTATACTCATATTTCTTGCAGAATAGTTTACCAACTAGTTGTTCATGCAGATTGTTATCAGCTATTTATGTAATTGTTATTATTTACTTTTGGATATATGAAGTATGTTTTACTGCCGGATTACCGCTGTAGTGTGACGCAATCGCTTTCGGTCCTGGGCCTCTGTCTGTTGTCGCACTATAAAAGAAATTTAATGGGGGCCCCGAATTTGCAATGACCAGAAAGTCGTTAAAAGAGGAAATTTCATACATTCAACTTCCCTGTCAGATATATACTTAGCTATAGACTCCGTCGTCCCGACAGAATTCAAATTCGCGGCACACAATACAGGTAGGTCAGGTGATCCCGCCGCGCCTGCCGCTGGGTGGCAGGAATAGGAACTATTACCGTTTTAAGCCAGATTTTTCTCTGTCGCGGTACTAGTAACATCGTTGCTAGTTCCTCCGACTTGAATTTCGAATTTCATTACGCCGTTGATCTTTTGGACTGCTATTTGGTGGCGTATTGGATCTTTGGTTTGGCATACGCTATTGTGGACGGTTTTTTGGATTTGGCTTTGGAATTTCTCATAATGTCTGACGTGTCGATTTCGTTCAGAGTGTGTGAATGAGAATGTTTTGTGAGACTGCCGAAAGCTTCGGTGGATCCTCACACCACTTGTAAAAATTGTAGAGGGAATGTATGCTCTCAATTGAATACATGTGATGAGTGCAAGAATTTGAATGAGGAGGAATGGAAGTTGCTTAATTCCTACCTAAGAAAGTTGGAGAGAGATAGGGCTAGAAAAGCCTCTTCCAAGAGTGTAAGTAGGTCGGTCTCTAACGAGCCAGTTAGCGGACTATTGCCTATTGATAACCCTATTGTTTCCTCCCATACAGCTTTATACCTTCCCCATTATCGGACTCGGCAGCTCAACATCTGAAATTGCGAGTCTGAAAGCTTCGCTTAAGCATATGGAACAAAAAAATTAAAGAACTGGAAGGTAAGTGCAGTGAAAGTGTTCCCAGTGAAGTGGAGGGTGCGTCTGATCGGCTCTGTCGCTCCCAGGCCTAGACCTCTTTCAAGCTCCCAAGACCAGTGGAGAAGAAATGTCGAAAGCCAGCAGGGAGGTTTCAGAGAATCCCCACCGGTCAGGCGTCCCCTCGGCAGATCCTGTAGTTACGTCCCGGGCTGCCAAGGATAGTCGTTGGAAAGACGTCCTGAAACAGTGTTTTTATACATGCAACTTACCCGGCAGATATATACTTAGCTATAGACTCCGTCGTCCCGACGAAATTCAAAACTCGCGGCACACACTACAGGTAGGTCAGGCGGTGATCTACCATTCCCGCCGCTGGGTGGCGGAATCCCGACCATTCCCGTTTTCTGAGCCAGATTTTCTCTGTCGCTGAGGCCGGCAACAAACTGTTGTTTGGTCTTTCCTGATTGGAATTCTGCTCATTTGCCGAGAATTGGTTGGACTCATTTGGTGAAGTACTCTTGTTATTCTCGGGATTGGCATACGCTTATTTTGGACTGGATTAGGACTTGGATTGGATTGGTTTTTTTCTATTAAGATGGCTGAAGTTAAAGTAAAAACCCTAAGTTTAGGTTTGTGCAAGGGAAGAATGCAGAACTAGGTTGTTTAAAGCAGAGGTAGATCCTCATACACTTTGTAGTAAATGTAGAGGTTCTGAATGTGCGTTTGATAGAACTTGTGCTGAATGTGAAGGGCTTACGGAGCAAGGATGGAAGGATTTAGCTTCTTATATTAAGAAAAGAGAGAAGGATAGAGCTAGGAAAGCGTCAGCTAGAAGCTCGAGTAGATCTTGTTCTTTTGAGCCTGAATTAGAAACTAACAAGCTAGATGATGTTTCTCCCATAACCTCAGCCCCTTCTCCCTGTGTTGAATCTAAGGATTCATTTTCAGAAATGGAAAAAATGAGATCCTCGATCAGGGAGCTTCAGGAGCAGCTTAAAGCTATGGAAACACAAGGTAAGAGTGTCAGTGAATACAGTTACCCCAGTGCAGTCTGATTGGCTCCGCATTGCTCCTAGGCCTAGACTGCTTCCAAACTCCAGGACCAGGGAGGAGGAATGTCAAAAGCCGCAGGGAGGATGTGGAGCATCCCCAACGATCAGGCGTCCCTTCGGCAGATCCTGAAGTAACGACCCAGGCTGCTTGGATAGCCGTAGAAAAAAGGCATCCTGGAAGAGTGCTTTTCTGCGTCGGACTCCTCCTCGTCCAGGCGTGGATGGAGCTCTGCTTCGAAGTCTCGTCCTCTGAAGAGATCGTGGGTAGCGCCGAAAGGAGACGCTTTTGATTCAAGCCCAGAGCGATTTCCAGAGGATTTTCCTTCGACTAGTAAGAAGGCGAGAAGACCGTCTCCAGCGCCTCAAGATCCGACTAAGCTTTTCCTGCTTAATCTACAGGAGCAAATATCCTCCTTGGTAGGCGCTCTACATAAGGATTCGTCTCGAAGAAAAGACTCCTCCCTTCCAGTGAAGAGATCGAAGTTTTCTTCTCCTGGTAGGAGAGAAGTTTCTCACTCTAGCAGGCGCTCGTCACCGGAGAGACTCTCTCGTTCTCCCTTTAAACGATCCTCTCCTATCTCTAGGAAGAAATTTCCCAGCGGTAGCCGCTCGCAGAGCAAGCGAACAGCTACGTCTCTTAGGAGAAGTCAGGAGTCGGACTCCTCTTCTGAGGATCAGGATAGGCGTCAAGAGCCTAAGAAGAAGGTGCTTTTTAGACACAGAGAGTTGACAGAGCCTAGTAGGCGCCAAGAATATCACAGGGCGTATATAGAGCCTAACAGACGCCAGGAGTCTTGTGAGAGGCGTCAAGAGCCTACCAGGAGTCACGACAAGCGCCAGGAATCAAGCAGGCTTCAGGAGTCGAGCAGGCGTCAGGAGTCGGGTAGGCGCCAGGAGTCTAGCAGACGCCAGGAGTCGAGCAGGCGTCAGGAGTCGAGTAGGCGCCAGGCTCCTTGTACGAGCTTAGGTCAGAGTAAGACCCCTTCGCACTTTATGAGTTCTTCGGAGAGTAGGAGCCCTTCACCTGGTAGGAAACAGGTTCCTGAGAGAAGATCTCGTGCGTTTAAGAACTCTATTGCGCCTTGTAGTAGCAAGGATTTGTCACACGGACGACGTTCTTCTTCGTTTGACAGAAGTCCCTCGACAACTAAGAACCGCTCTTCTCCGAAAGGATCCCCTACAGCCGGAGACTTAGAAGAAGTCTCGGATGAAGAATTACCAGTGGATGTAGTAGTCTCTGATTATAAGAGATTGTCCTTGTTGTTGTTGCAGGAGTTCGGGGATAAGCTTCCAACCAGCGGATCCGCCCTCTCCAGGATCTTGCTATCAAGCACGAAGTCTCCAAAAGCATCCTCATTTGTAAAAATGCGTCCAGCCCTTAGTATGAAAAAAGCGTTCAAAGGATTTGGAGAATGGCTTAAGAATAAAAGAGAGGCGGGCAAGACTGTTTTTTCATGCCCTCCTTCAAAGTTGACGGGTAAACCTGGAAGATGGTACGATACCCAGGAACCTATGGGCTTAGGACTGCCTTCATCGGCAGACGCAGATTACGCTTCCTTAGTAGATTCTTCAAGGAGGCGCGCTCTACTATCAGCAAAAGCTACTTGGGGGATGTGTGAACTGGACCATCTACTAAAGGGACTCTTTAGGACACTCGAAGTATTCAATTTTATGGACTGGGCTTTGGGAGCCCTGCGAAGAGAGCCCAAGATCCCGAATTTGTCACTATGGACGAATTATCGAGTGTATTATCGTGTCTGGACAGAGCGGTGATGGAACGGTTCGGTGGAAGTGGCTGCTCTTTTTGGATCGGGAGTTTTGAAAAAGAGAGCAGTGTACGGGTCTTTCCTGTCCAAGTCAGTATCTCCTCTACAGAGGTCGGCCTTGCTATATTCGCCACTTTCGAACCACCTTTTCCCACAGGACACGGTGAGGGATGTAGCAAAATCATTAGCTGGAAAAGCCACACAGGATTTACTGACACAGTCAGCAAAGAGGTTCAAGCCTGCTGTTCCTTTTCAAAAGAAGGATAAAGCACCTCTTCAGCAGCCCTTCGAGGAGCCTCTTCCTCCTCAAGAACCCCTTTTAGAGGTAGAAGACCGGATACCAGAGGAAGACCTTCCAGGAGACCCGCAGGGAAGGCAAAATGAAGAAGAAGTCCTCCAGATAGCGGTAGGCGCCAGACTGTCGAACTTTGCCAGAGTCTGGGCGAGAGAGGGGCGGACAGCTGGACCCTCTCGATCCTCGAGAGAGGATACCTCATCCCCGCCTTTAGGGAATATCCTCCCTTAACAAGAACTCCAAGGGAGTAACAGCGAGATACAAGGATCCTGTCAAGAGTCAAGCTCTCCTGCAAGCAGTAGAACTTATGTTGCAGAAAAAGGGCAATAGAACCGGTTCAAGATCCCATTCACCAGGTTTCTACAACCGTCTATTCCTGGTACCAAAAGCCTCGGGGGGTGGGTGGAGGCCGGTTTTGGACGTAAGTGCGCTGAACGCTTTGTGATAAAGAAGTTCTCGATGGAGACCTCTTCCTCTGTACTTTCTGCTCTTCGTCCAGGGGACTGGATGGTATCCCTGGACCTTCAGATGCATATTTCCATGTGCCAATTCATCCGGCATCAAGGAAATACCTAAGATTCATGTCACAGGGAAGAGTGTTTCAATTTCGAGCGCTTTGCTTCGGACTTTCGACGGCCCCGCAAGTCTTCACGGGGTATCCTAAGGAATGTGGCGCATTGGCTACATTTAGAAGGGATCAGAATCTCGATGTATTTGGACGACTGGCTAATACGAGCAAAGTGCGAAGCAACAGTGTCTGGAGGACCTTTCGGTAACATTAAAGATGACGCAGTCATTGGGACTCCTAGTCAACCTCGAGAAGTCCCAGCTGGATCCCAGCAGAACATAGTTTATCTGGGGATTCGGATGGATTCTCGGGGTTTTCTAGCGTCTCCATCAACAGAGAGAATAGAGCGCTGCCTTACAAAGGTGTCAGTATTTCTAGGGAAAGAGCATTGTTCCGCGAGGGAGTGGATGAGTTTGCTGGGAACCATTTCCTCGTTGGAGCAGTTCGTTTCCCTAGGGAAACTGCACCTAAGACCCCTTCAGTATTATCTGAAGGAGAACTGGGATCAAAGTTCCCAGGACCTTGAAGAGTCATTCAGGATAACGGACAAGGTCAAACAAGATCTTCGGTGGTGGTTAGACCCGAAGAAACTCGGTCAAGGAATACCTTGCACATAAAGAGCCCTCTCCGAGCGTTGTTTGCAGACGCATCGGACGTAGGGTGGGGAGCAACGTTGGATTCGCAAGAAGTGTCGGGAACCTGGGGAAGGAGCTCAGGTGTCCTGGCACATAAAAACAAAAAGGAACTGAAAGCATTCACCTAGCTCTCTTGCACTTTCAAGAACAGATATTAGGATCGATCATTCAGGTCAATTCCGACCAACACGACAGACCCTAGCATTATACAGGAAGCAAGGGGGAACTCATTCATTCTCCCTTTACGAGACAGCGAGGGAGTTGTTGCTTTGGGCGCAAGAGAAGCAGATCTCTCTTCTAACGAGATTTATTCAGGGAGAGAGGAAAGGTTCGAGCGATCTGCTAAGCAGAAGAAACCAAGTGCTCCCCACCGAATGGACTCTCAACCCTCAAGTGTGCGATCAGTTATGGGGGTTATGGGGAAGGCCGAACTTAGACTTGTTCGCAACCAACTGGAACAAGAGGTTGGAGAATTATTGCTCCCCCATCGCAGATCCAAGAATAGGGAATAAACGGGTACGCTTTTCCCCCCTTCAAAACTGGTAGGGGAAGTAATAAGAAAGTTTGCCTCCTCAGAGGGAACGAATTAACTTTGATCGCCCCCTTTTGGCCAGCCCTAGATTGGGTGACAGAGTTGCTAGGAGTGGATAGTGGATCTTCCCAGATCGCTCCCACTAAGGAGCGATCTTCTCAAACAACCCCACTTCGACAGGTATCACAAAAACCTCCCCGCTCTAAGTCACTGCCTTCAGACTATCGAAGGACTCGTTAGAGTGAGGGGGTTTTCTCGCGAAGCTTCAAAAGCAATCGCAAGAGCCAGGAGACCATCCACATTACGGGTGTACCAGTCGAAGTGGGAAGTGTTTAGAAGATGGTGCAGGACGCATGAGCTATCCTCTTCCAGTACCTCTATAACCGACATTGCAAATTTTCTTCTTTACCTTAGAAGAAAGTGTGGCCTAGCTGTATCTACGATCAAGGGGTATAGAAGTATGCTGGCCTCGGTGTTTAGGCATAGGGGTCTGGATGTGTCGGACAATAAGGATCTACATGACCTTATTAGGTCTTTCGAGACCTCAAAAAGTCAGAATATAAAAATCCCAGTTGGAACTTGGATATAGTGCTTCATTATCTGATGTCTGAAAGATTCGTACCTTCCAATAATTCTTCTTTTAGAGATTTGACAAGGAAGTCTCTATTCCTGTTCGCCTTAGCCACGGCAAAAAGGGGTGAGTGAGCTTCAAGCGTTAGAGGGCAGAGTGGGTTTTAAGAAGGAGGCTGCAATTTGCTCTTTTAAGCCTCTCTTCTTAGCCAAGAACGAAAACCCATCAAAACCGTGGCCTAGAAGCTTCGAAGTGAAGGCACTCTCTTCTCTTACGGGGAAGAAGAGGAGGAGAAGACCCTTTGTCCAGTAAGAGCGCTAAAATTTTATTTACAAAGAAAGTCTCTTTTGGGAGGTACGCAGGAAAGTCTTTGGTGTTCGGTCAAGGATCCTACAAGGCCAATATCAAAAAACGCCCTTACGTTTTTCATTAAAGACATTATAAGGAAGCGCATCTTAAATGTGGTGAAGAACAGTTTAAACTCCTCAGGGTAAAAGCACACGAAGTGAGGGCCATAGCAACCTCAATTGCTTTTCATAAAACGTGGTCCCTTCAAAATCTAATTGAATCCACGTATTGGAAGTGTAACTCAGTGTTCGCCTCTCATTATCTAAGGGATGTGAGAGTTACTTATGAGAAGTGCTTTTCACTGGGAGCGTATGTGTCCGCGGATTTAGTGCTGGGAGGAGGAGCTGAGGTTAATCCTAATTAGTTAGGATTTGTAATTTTAACATTATGGTGTTTGGTTTTTATGGTTGACTGAAAGAGGGTGTAGGAATAACCCTTTTCAGTTCTTAGATTTAAACATGGTTAGGAAGGTCAGGTGGTCGGGATTAACTTTTGGTCTCCTCGTTGTGCATTATGTAAAGCCTAAAGCTCTGTCATGTAAGAGGGCTAGCCCCCCATTGATAAGATACAGGTCAGGCTCTGCCATGTAAGCGGGTAAGCCCCACATTGGTACGATCCATGCAGGTTCTGTCGCGTAAGCGGGCTAGCCCCATTGACATGATCCAGAAGGGCTGTTCGGTACCATAGGTGGTTTACCTCACTGAAGCTCTTGAGGCATGCAGACTAAATGACAGTAATCATGAAGTCTTCGGCCCAAACAGGTAAGAAACCAAGGATTGATATCCTACAACAATTGTTGTTTCCCGTTATTAAATTTTTTTTTTTTATATATAGCTGTCTCTCGCCCTCCACCAAGGGTGTCAATCAGCTAAGTATATATCTGCCGGGTAAGTTGCATGTATAAAAATGATATTGTTAAGATACAATAAATTTTATACATACTTACCTGGCAGATATATACGATTAAGGGCCCACCCAGCCTCCCCTCAGGAGACAGGTGTAAGAGAAAATCTGGCTCAGAAAACGGGAATGGTCGGGATTCCGCCACCCAGCGGCGGAATGGTAGATCACCTGACCTACCTGTAGCGTGTGCCGCGAGTTTTGAATTCTGTCGGGACGACGGAGTCTATAGCTAAGTATATATCTGCCAGGTAAGTATGTATAAAACTTTATTGTATCTTAACAATATCATTTTTCTTGTCTGATTCCTCATCTAAAAAAGGATGGAGTTCAGATAGATTGCCGAGACCTTCGAAGAGATCTTGGAAGTCTCCTTCATTTGACTCAAGCCCTGAAGAATTTCCGGAAGAATATCCTCCGGAAAAGAGGAAGAAGAATGTATATTCAGAAGCTTCTTCTCCTGCATCGGAAATTGGAAAGAGAGACGTAGCTACGAAGATGTTAGAGGATATGCAGAAACAGATATCTTCCCTAGTAGGAGTTCTTAAATCTGATCTGCCTAGAAGGAAGGATAGATTTCTCCCGATCAAAAGATCCCGTCCTTTAGAACTATCTGAGAGCTCGGACGAGGCGCCAGCCAGACGTCAGGCTACTGTCAAGCGCAAAACGCCGTCAAAGCGACATGATGTATATAGGGAACTTCCTACTAGAAAGAAAGCACATGAGATGTCCGAATCGAGAGTAAATTGGAACTCCCGAAATCGGACGAACTCCTGAAATGAAGCGCAAAGAGCCTGAAGCGCTGAAGGGAGGGGTAAAGTAACTGAAGATCCTGGAACTCTTTTGGCGAGGCGAAAAGAGTCTGGAGCGCCTGAAATGAGGCGTAAAGCTCCTCAAGTAATAGAAATGAGGCGCAACGCGCCTGAAAAGCCTGAAGTGGCTAAAAGGAAATATTTAACTCCTGGAGAGCCTAGAGCGCCTGATATGAAACATAGAGCGCCTGGAGAGCCTAGAACGCCTCAAAGGAAAAGCAAAGCGCCTAGGGAGCCTGAGGCGCCTGAAAGAAGAAGCAAAGCGCCTAAAGAGCCTGAGGCGCCTGAAACGAGGCGCAAAGCGCCTGAAGAGCCTGAAGCGTCCGAATGGAGGCGCAAGGCTCCCTGGAAAAGCCTGAAAGCGGGCTGAAACAAGACGTTAAGCGTCTAGAGCGCCTGAAAGCAGGCGCAAGGATTTGTACAATCCAGAATACAATTTGGATGAGTTATCGGAGTTTGAAGCGGACTTGGAGGCTCCTCTTTCGGATTTTTCTCAAGATCAATTTTCCCCTGACAGGGTCTCTAGGTGTCGCACAGGTGATCGTAGCCCCTGTCGGGAAGGAATTGATCATGAAAAAAGGGAACGACATTTAAGGACTTCTCCTGGTAGGGACGAAAGTTGTCGCACAGGCGACCGTCGTCCTTGTCAGGAGGGCCTTAGGGTAAAAGAACAACATCGGCCTTCTCCTGGCAGGGACTCAAGATGTCGCACAAGCGACCGTAGCCCTTGTCAGCTGAAGTGGCATCCTTGTTCGGGACAGGAGTAGTAAAGAAGAGGGCTGTCTTTGGTTCATTTCTTACCAAAGCAGTCTCTCCAGTACAGAGGGCTTCTCTTTTATACGCCCCTCTGTCTAAACAGCTGTTTCCCTTCTCAGTTGGTAAAGGACATTTCCCATACGCTTACTGAGAAGGCAACACAGGATTTGCTGGTACATTCTGCTAAGAAGCCTAGGCCAGCTGCTTCTGTCCTCGAAGAGGGAGCCAAGACCTGCCCAACAGCCCTTTCGAGGTAGAGATTTAGCCGAGCCCAAGGAAGAGAGGAGGAGAGAAAAGAGGAAGATCTTCCCATTAGAGTTTCCAAAGAAGAACGCAAAATGAGAATCCAGTCCTCCAATCACCAGTAGGGGCCAGACTTCTGGGATTCTCGGAAGCATGGGCTTCAATGAAAGCAGATTCTTGGTCCCATGCAAGTGCTGAGGAAAGGATACCTCATCCCCTTCAAGAACAGACCTCCATTGACGACGACTCCGAGGGAGCTGTCAGCGAGATACAAAGACCCTGTAAAGAGAGAGATCCTTCTTGGGTTGGTGCAGCAAATGTTGGAGAAGGAGGCCACGAGGTAGTACAGGATCTGCACTCCCGAGGTTTTTACAATCGCCTATTTTTGGTGCCGAAAGCCTCGGGGGGGTGGAGGCCTGTCCTGGACGTGAGTGCATTGAATCGCTTCGTGGAGAAGACAAAATTCTCCATGGAGACATCCAACTCGGTTCTCTCTGCTCTCCGTCCAGGAGATTGGATGGTCTCCCTCGACCTGCAAGATGTATACTTTCACGTCCCCCCTGCATCATTCGTCGAAGAAAATATCTTCGATTCATGGTGCAGGGAAGGATTTATCAGTTCAGGGCTGTGTGTTTCAGCCTCTCGACGGCTCCTCAGGTGTTTACAGCGTTGATGAGGAACGTAGCAAGATGGCTATCTGAAGGGGGTGAGGATATCTCTTTACCTAGACGATTGGCTTATAAGAGCGCAGACAAGACAAAAGTGCTTGAGGACTTGGAGATAGCTCTTCAATTGACCAGATCTCTCGGATTGCTCGTAAACCTCGAGAAGTCTCACACAATCCCCAGTCAGACTATCGTCTATCTTGGGATTCGGATGGATTCTCGGGTTTTTCGAGCGTATCCCCATCCCAGGAAAGAATCTCAAAAGGGTTGGAAAAAATCTCGGTCTTCCTAGAGAAAGAACGAAGCTCAGCGAGGAATGGCTCAGCTTTTTTTCTGGGCACTCTTTCCTCGCTGGAGCAGTTCATCTCTCTAGGGAGACTGAATCTGAGACCCTTGCAGTTCCATCTCAGAAGGAGTTGGAACAGAAGAAAAGGAGATCTTTTGGATACCTTTCCTATAGGAGAGAGTATCAAAAACCACTTACGATGGTGGTTAGAACCACTGAGAAGAAACGAAGGAGTGTCCTTGGCCCTTCAGAACCCTCACCTAGTGTTATTCTCAGACGCTTCGGACACAGGGTGGGGAGCAACACTAGGGACGAAGGAAGTGTCAGGCAGTTGGACAGAAGAACAGAAGGCCTGGCACATAAATGCAAAGGAACTCTTAGCAGTGCACTTAGCACTGCAGTTTTCTTATATAAGCTCTGGCTTATATAAGAAAACAAGGGGGGACACACTCTTTCTCCCTTTACCAACTAGCAAGGGATCTTTTGATATGGGCAGAAGAGGGATTCGACTCCTGACGAGGTTTGTTCAAGGAGGGAAGAATATAAGAGCAGACAGATTGAGCAGGAAAAAACCAGGTCCTTCCAACAGAGTGGACCCTTCATTCACAAGTCTGCCAGCAACTATGGTCTCTTTGGGGGAAGCCTCAAGTGGACCTGTTTGCAACATTCCTATCCAGGAGGATGGAGAACTTTTGCTCGTTGGGGGACGATCCTAGAGCCTATCCATAGATGCCATGCTCATGGATTGGAAGGGCATAGACGCTTATGTGTTTCCCCCATTCAAGATGCTGGGGGAAGTAATGAGAAAGTTCGTGTCCTCGGAGGGAATGAGGATGACATTGATCGCTCCTTATTGGCCTGCAAGAGAATGGTTCACAGAGGTACAGGAATGGATAGTGGACTTCCCCAGATCTCTTCCCGAACAATGGACAGATCTGCTCAAACAACCCCACTTCGAGAGGTATCACAGAAATATCACGCTCTCGCTCTGACTGCCTTTCGACTATCGAAAGACTGGTCAGAGCGAGAGGCTTTTCTCGCAAAGCGGCAAAAGCAATTGCTGGAGCAAGAAGGTCCTCAACCATTCGGATATACCAATCGAAGTGGGAAGTTTTCCGTAGATGGTGTAAGGCGAAGAAGCTGTCCTCCTCCGATACCTCTGTGACCGAAATTGCTGATTTTCTTTTGTTTTTTTACGAGAAGAATCTCATCTGGCAGTGTCAACCATTAAAGGTTATAAGAGCATGTTATCAGCTGTGTTCAGGAATAGGGGCCTGAACATAGAGAATAACAAAGATCTGCATGATTTAATTAGATCATTTGAAACTAAAAAATTAGGAACTTCTCTCACCCTAGTTGGAATCTGGATGTGGTTCTCAATACCTTATGTCGGAGAGATTTGAACCTCCCGATAAAGCTACTTCCGGAACTTAACTAGAAAATGCATTTTCTTATAGCTCTCGCCACTGCGAAAAGAGTGAGTGAGCTGCAAGCGCTTGACTCTAGAGTGGGTTTTAAGAAGGATTCAGCTGTATTGTCCTTTAAACCTTTATTTCTAGCAAAAAATGAAAACCCCTCGAGACCTTGGGCCTAGAACTTTTGAAGTAAAAGGCCTTTCTCAATTAGTTGGGAATGAAATGGAAAGAACTTTATGTCCTGTGAGAACTTTGAAGTTTTACCTGCAGAAGAAGAAGCAGTTGCAGGGTTGCAATCAGAGTTTATGGTGTGCAGTTAAAGACCCTAGAAGAGCTATGTCAAAGAATGCCTTAGCATTTTTTGTTAGGAACATCATAACTGAAGCCCACATGAGCTGTGATAGTGAGGCATATAAGACCTTAAGGGTAAAAGCACACGAAGTACGTGCAGTCGCTACATCATTGTCGTTCAACAAGAACATGTCAATGAAGAACATCTTAGCGGCCACGTATTGGAGATGTAACTCAGTGTTCGCCTCACATTACTTGAAAGATGTGAGAGTGACATATGAGAAATGCTTCTCTCTAGGACCTTATGTATCAGCGGATACAGTGCTGGGGAAAGGAGAGAAGACTGATCCTTAATATTAATTTTTGTCCTTATATTTTATATTGTGATTAAAAATTATTGGAGTTGAGTTTTTTAGGTTGTTGAAAGGTGTTTGGGGATAATGCTTTTCAATCGTATTTACTAATCCACGGTTAGGATCGGGTGATCGGGATCAGTATTTTACTCCTTTATATGCCAAGAGGCATAGATATATTGTCATGTAAGTGAATAAGACTCGTGACAATTGCCATTAGGTTCTGTTGAGTAAGTGGATAAGACCCCATTGACAGTCCTTTTCAAGAGTTCTCAGCCATAGGGCACACCCTCACTGAAGCTTTTGAGGCGAAGCAGACTTCTCAGCACAAACTAAGAAATCTTCCGCCTAAACAGGTAGGAACTAGGGTATTATTAATTAACTTTTATTACCTACAACATATGTTGTTTACCTATTAGGTCAGTAATTAGCTGTCTCTTGCCCTCCGCCAAAGGTGCCAATCAGCTAAGTATATATCTGACAGGGAAGTTGAATGTATGAAAATGATAGTTATTGTACAATAAAGTTTCATACATACTTACCTGGCAGATATATACGATCGTACGGCCCACCCAATCTCCCCTCAGGAGACAGGTGGAAGAGAAAAATCTGGCTTAAAACGGTAATAGTTCTATTCCTGCCACCCAGCGGCAGGCGGCGGGATCACCTGACCTACCTGTAGTGTGTGCTGCGAAATTTGAATTTCTGTCGGGGACGACGGAGTCTATAGCTAAGTATATATCTGCCAGGTAAGTATGTATGAAACTTTATTGTACAATAACAATATCATGTTATCATAGAGGAGCATATGTTTTGATTGAGAAAAATACAAATTTATACAATAGCTAGATTGTAAAAAATACTTGATAACAAAAAAACTTGATTAACAACTAAGCAGCATACCTACTATGGGTTTCAGAGACAGTGCAAGCACGTTTTTTGGCAATATTTCTGTAATGAACACTCTTATCAGAACGAGATTTTGCTAAATTGTATTACACCCGGTGCCGTAATTTATAAGGGTATCGTGAATCACTAATCGTAAAGAATAACGACACTTGTCCTTGTACCAAGAGACAAAAACTCCATTATCCAGAAATGGATACGAACACAGCAGTAAAAAGCTCCACCTACCCTCTCCCCCCACTTCCACCGCCACCCCTGTCCTTCCTTCCTTCACCTTCCCTTCTCTCTCTTTGTTTCTTGTTTCACCAGTTAAATATCGAGTGAATAAGACCCAGCCAGTGTGATGACGATGGATCGTCCTTGATTGTTTACCCTATTACCTGACTGCGATGCTCCCCCACCCCCTAACCCCCCCCCCCCGTAAAACCCCCCCCCCCCTCAAAGGAAGACAAACTTGAAGGTAGACTAAGATATAACCAACCTAACCTAACCTCTCAGAACATGTTACCTGACCTTGGGGGCTCCGCCCCTCAGTACCCCCTTAAAGAAAGACCAACATATAGGTTACATACTAACCTAACCTAGAACATATTGTAAAATTATGAGCGTAAATAGACAGAGGTGGATAATGGAAAGAGAAGGGAGAAAAAGGTGCAAATTGAAATGTCTGTAAAAGGATATAATGGGAATATATATATATATATATATATATATATATATATATATATATATATATATATATATATATATATATATATATATATATATATATATATGTATACACATATATATAAGTAGATGTTCCAATAAGGTCAAATTTTAACAAAGAAATTGTTATGGGTATGAAATGTATTCTTAATGATGAAACGCAAACAGTCAAACATGAATACTGGAAAGGGAAGGGAGTGAGTTGTGTATAAATCATGTATGAAATATCCCAAGCAACTTGCAATTTCACGTAACCGACAGGAAGGTAGGTATTGAATTGTCCTAAAACCCACTTCTAGTCCCACCATAAGCATTTTCAGGTGTCTGTCCTCAATTATAACTTAATATTTCAAGGTATATATGGCCAAATTATTAGTTGAGAACATGCCAAAACAAATATTATACAAATACTATGATAATGGAAGCAGGAATAAACACTAGAATTCATATAACATGATTAAAAAACAAATTAAGAAAATGAATTTATGTAACTTAATGTATGAATACCCCCAATTCTTCACTCGGTCCTATACCAATGTAGGGGTCATACTGCAATGTGATTGGCTAAATACATGTACCCCTCCCGTACACCCCCATTTTTTTCCTCACTAAGAAGTCTGCGTTTAGAACAAAAGCTCCCTTACAAATACCGCATGTGCAATAGAATTGGCGCATGCGTAGTAGGATTTGGTGTTGTAGTAGTAGTAGATGGGATTTGGATGTTAAACGGCTCCTCTATTGTGTTTTTGTTACCTCATTATGTTCTATTGTATATCGTGTTTTAAATGTCATAAATAATGAGAAATACCCTCCCGCCGCTGGGTGGCGGGACTAGGAACCATTCCCGTTTCCTAATCAGATTTTCTCTGTCGCTGGTTCCGACAACATCTGTTGTTGGTTCCTCCTGATTGGATTTCGTTTTTCACTTGCCGTGGATCTTTTGACTGTCTTTTGGTGACGTATTGGATCGTTGGCTTGGCATACGCTTTTGTTTACTTTTTATGATTCTCTAATGCGTCAGACGCTAGTACTGTGTTTAGAATATGCGCGATGAATGTGTGACGTAAGACTACCGAAGGATTCGGTAGATCCTCGCACTGTAGAAGAGTAAAATAATTGTTGTATTTTCTAAGGAACTACCACTCTGTTGTAAGACAGCCATAATTACGTACTGTATGCAGTTACTGATTGACAGTCATTAACACAAAACATTTGACATGAAGATATGATGAGAATCCTTAAGAAAACCTTCATTGTTGAAGTTTGTTTTGTAGTTCTATAGATCACTTATTAATGAATTGTCTATTAATAATCCTTGTACTGAATGTGAGATTTTGAATGGGGAGGAAGTCTCTTTCTTCTTCTTTGAGGAAGTTAGAGAAGAACAGAGTTAGGAAGCTTCGTCTAGAAACTCCAGTAGTTCTCGTACTAACGAGCTAGTTGAGGAGGCTTTAGAACCTAACCCTAATGTAGTTGTTGCAACCTCTCCTCCATTTTCAGCCCCTTCTCCCTTCTTCGAACCTGCGGATTCTTCTTAGAACCAGGGGATTGAGATGAAGCGCCTCAGCGTAGTGGCTGGTTGGTCCCGTTGCTGAATAACCACTGGTTCCATGCAATGTAAAAGTACCATACAAGCAAACAAACGAAGTGAGTTTGATTTATATATTTCTGGCATGAAAGGCGAGATTTGCAGAATGGAATTGCAGTTGCTTGCAATGGAAGGTAAGAGTGTTGTGGGAAGTTTTTGTGCAGTGTTCCCAGTGTAGTGGAGGGGGCGTCTGTCCGGCTCCGCATTGCTCCTAGACCTAGACCTCTTCCAAACTCCCAGAACCAGGGGAGGAGGAATGTCGACAGCCGTAAGGAGGATGTAGAGCATCCCCAATGGTCAGGCGTCCCTTCGGCAGGCTCTGTTGTCTCGACCCAGACTGCCATGGATCGCCACAGAAAAGGCATCCTGAGGAAGTACTTCTTCCGATTCGGCTTCTCCAGGCCGCGAGACGCTTCTCCCCTCACAAGTGCGCCTCTCCTAGCAGGCGCGCGGCGCCAGCCGTGCGCTCGTCTTCCATCAGGCGCTTTTCTTCTTGCAGGCGCGATTCGCCTGAGGAGTCGCCTTTTGACAGGAAGTTTGCCTTCTCCCGAAGGAGATCAGGAGAAGTCTACTAAGCGGGTCCTTGTGGACCTCCAGGAGCAACTTTCTACGTTAATTGACGCTCTGGTTAAGGACCCTCCTTGCAAGAAGGACATCGCGCTTCCGATCAAGAGCTCTGAGCTCACCCCTCGCAAGAGACATGCCTCTCAGGACAGGAGCCCTTCACCGAGAAGTTCCAGGTGCCTCTCCCCTGTTAGGCGCTCTTCTCCAGTTAGCCGCTCCTCTTCTAGCAAGCGGGCTCCTCTTGGCAGGCGCTCCTCTCCTAGCAGGCGCTCTACTCCTGGTAGACGCCCCTCTCCCTCACAAGCGCTCCTCACATGATAGACGCGCCTCTCCTCACAGACGCTCCTCTCTTAGCAGATGCTTTTTCTCCTGGCAGGCTCTCTTCTTCAGGCAGGCGCATTACTCCTGGTAGGCGCCCTTCTTCGGACAGAAAAGCCTCTACTACATGGAGGTCTGCGCGGCCGGGTGGGGATCTTCGGATCCTACCTGGCGTAAGCCCAGTCATTGAGGAGGGATCCTGCCCCATCCTCGATTTTTACGGGAATCGCGAGAACCACCAACCGATGATTGTCTGACGAATTTGGTGGGGGTTTCGCCGAGTGCTTAAGATTCTGCGGAATTTCTAGCACTCGCAGTGTTCGAGTTTTTTACAATCTCTTAACACTTAAGCGAAACCATGGTCCAAAGTGAGCTAGACGAGAATCCCCGATAATTATTACGATATTCGGGAACCTCGCCAAATGCTCGAATTCTTGGAATGAGTTCTGTCATGTAAGTGGGTAAGACCCCATTGACAAGATCCAAAAAGGTTCTGTCATGTAAGTGGGTAAGCCCCATTGACAAAATTCTCGGACAGAAAAGCCTCTACTACATGGAGGTCTGCGCGGCCGGGTGGGGATCTTCGGATCCTACCTGGCGTAAGCCCAGTCATTGAGGAGGGATCCTGCCCCATCCTCGATTTTTACGGGAATCGAGAGAACCACCAACCGATGATTGTCTGACGAATTTGGTGGGGGTTTCGCCGAGTGCTTAAGATTCTGCGGAATTTCTAGCACTCGCAGTGTTCAGAGTTTTTTTACAATCTCTTAACACTTAAGCGAAACCATGGTCCAAAGTGAGCTAGACGAGAATCCCCGATAATTATTACGATATTCGGGAACCTCGCCAAATGCTCGAATTCTTGGAATGAGTTCTGTCATGTAAGTGGGTAAGACCCCATTGACAAGATCCAAAAAGGTTCTGTCATGTAAGTGGGTAAGCCCCCATTGACAAAATTCAAAAAGGCTTTGTTATGTAAGTGGGCTAGTCCCCATGACTTAGATCCTAATAAGGTTCTGTCGCGTAAGCGGGTAAGCCCCCATTGACAAGATACAGAAGAGCTCTCAGTCATAGGTCACTACCTTGCTGAGGCTGTTGAGGCAAAGCAGACTCATGGACAGTGTCCATGAAGTATTCTGCCCAATAAGATAAGAAGCTTGAACTGTCGTCTTCGGTACTCTGTTCACAATTGAACGCTTTCCTTGGGAAAGACTTCTCTTTCATTCTCTTGAATAGAGAACGAAGGCGGTCGATCTCCAATCCTTACTCTCATTCCTCATAGGGAAAAGAATGTAGGATGGAGGTAGTTGTACAGAAAGCTACAAAAATACTACGTATTTTGCCTTTGCGACATGATTCTGTTAAGCAGTTGAACTGTCCGGGGTGTAGACGCATACCTAATTGAACTGCTTATACCAGTTTCAATTTTAGATACTTATGGTATTGTCGCGACAACACCAACTCAGCTTTTGTATTTTCCGAAATCTGTTTCGCTTAAATACAATTGCTCGAGCGTATTTTTATGCTCGATGGTTCTAGCCGAACGCATTCCTTCATGGAATGGATTACATGGCAACTCAGGATGACGAGTCGGCGAGAGCTAACGGGGTATGCATTGCTGTCCCTGTGATAACAGCTCAGTACCAGCTGCCCCCTAGATGCTGACCCCTTGGCGTGGGTAGGGGGCTTAGGGACCAGCAGCTGGGCTCTGATGCCTGGTGGGGTTGTTTTCTCAGTGGTCCTTGGGGTGGGCCTAGCTGCTGATCCAACTAAATTAGTCAGAACTTTTCCTTCTTTCTGCAATTTTTCATTCTTATACATCCTTCTCCTTCATGTAATATTCGTTTTTTATTAGCATTTCGGATTAATTATGTGGAATTTCCCACTTTTGTTAAATTTTACTGCTTAGGTGAGTCTGAGAAGGGATCGTGTTTTGGAAGGGGTTTGCATTCGAAGCTAATTGTGAGAGTTGTGGTGGTTGAGTCGCCACCTGATATGGTTTGGACCCAAGAGGTAGTGATGGGACCCTCCCATTGCTACCTTGAGGGCGGAACCATCTCCAAACATCAGCCCATCGGAATCCAGGGGGGGCTGGTGTTTGGGATGGGACTCCTGGCTTTTGTCCGGAAGCCCACCAATACGTTTGGAGTGGGGAGTCGGTCCCCATTAGTGGGGGTAGAACTCCCAGCAGGCGGATAGGCTTATACCTGGGCCACTGCAAGCGTATTGGTGCTATCCCGTAAGGGTAGGGTATGGGGTGGACCATTGGGAGTCGACCAGCACTTGGGCTCTGCCCTAAATTCCATAATCCATCCATCCATTGGAGTCGACTCTCACTTGTGCCATTGGTGGAGAATTTGAATACCTGACTGACCCACGATACCTTCTTGATATAACCAAGCAGTCTACAAATATATTTGAATCTATGGATATCGACCAATGTTTGCCCTCCCCTGGATCTGACGACTTAACGGCACTGGCGACAACTTCAGGCATGGACACGGATATGAGCTCGGCTATCACAAAAGAAGAACCATGCACCGAGACACCAGGGTGCTATTAAAACTGGTGGATTTGATATGAACAATAGAGTGCTTTATTGCACTAATGCAAGCCTTTCGTTAGACTACGAGTGCTTGCATAGTATCGCAAAACAGTTTGGTAAGGTGGAGAGGATTAAGATGCTTCTAGAAAAAGACAAGCAGTCTTTTTCTGCATACATTAGATTTTCCTCTCCCCAAGAAGCTAGCGAGGCACAAACGAATTTAAATGGCCACATTCTAAATGACTCTGTTTTAAGCACTAAGGTGTTTTCGGTGAGGAATTTGAATGATGAGCCATTCGATTTTGTTCCTAAGAATGAAGAATGTGGACCAGCAACATATACCAGGACGCTTCCTCCCCCTATATGGCATGTTGCCAGTTATAAAGAGGGAAGGAAAAATTTCATTAAAGCTGCAGAATGTATTGAGAACAAAGTGGGTTCTATTCCTATTGGTAATCTGAAACGATATGGAAAGAACTTACTCATAAAAGCAGGCAATGAGACGCAAGCTATTTTATTATCAAAGTTTAAACCCCAGAAAGTGGAAATATTGAGGCTATAACATCGCACAGATTCTTTAACTTGCATGTTTTTAATGAGGAGGAGATTCTCCTAAGGTGCCCTCCTTGTGTATCTCATGTAAAAAAATTGGGAGGAGATGCAGCTATGCTTTTAACTTTCTCCTCCAATTACTTGCCTGATACCATCAATGTTGGCCATGAGAGGATGCAAGTCAAAAAATATAAAAGAAACCCTAAACAATGTCGCAAATGTTTCGAATATGGCCACATTCAAGACTCATGTGGAAACAATAAGAGATGTTCTGTGTGCTCTGCTGAGCATGACAATTTGGACAAGTGCGAAGCAGCCCGTTATTGTTTCCAGTGCAAGGGTGATCATTCTCCAAACAGTAGGACTTGCCTCAGATACAAGTATGAGCAAGATGTGTTGGCAGTGGCTGATAATGAACATCTCAGCATCAGTGCAGCAAAGCGTGTGGTAATGGGGGCTAACAAGAGTGCCAACTCTACCTATGCTTCTGTAATAAAGTTGATGAAGAGTTCTAGCAATGAGAGGCCACCAGTAATAGAATCTAATAGTAAGCATCGGAAACCTGTTTCTCCTTGCACAGGAAATAATAATCGGAAACTTATGTCAGCAAGTGCTCTGAAGCCCAATACCAAAAATTGTTCTTCCAAAAGCATGGACAATTTATCCTCTCACGTTGATACAAATGTAACGGTTGCAAATTCAGCCCCTAAGCAAAGTTTGCAAAATTCCACAAATAATATCATCACCAAGAAGCAACCAAAGGAGTGGTCCAAACTAGAGAGATCTAGCTCGGATCCATCAATTATCACAGTTACTAAGAAACATGATAAAACTAAAGCTGCGCCCACCAGGAAGCATATAAGAAACACATCCCCGAATAATGAAAGTTTTATCATAAAAACTTCAAATGGGTACAGTGTTCTGGAAGAGATCTCTCCGCCAAGGAAGATAGTTCCGAAAGCAGATCCAGTTCAAAGACATGCGAGTTCTCATCAGTCTTGCCGCCCCAAGACTAATAGCAGTAGTGATGCACCTAATCATAGTAAAAATCCTGAGCATCAGCCTCGAATTCAGAAAGCTGTTTGTCGGCAAAGAACCCTAATCTCTGATAAAGATGAAAAGGGATCAAGAAAACAATCTCTTATTAAGGAGAATTTTCCTCTCCAACCTAGGATCAGTACTTCCCCTCCAAAGAGTGGGAAGTAGTACATTACCACCTTAACATTCACGTTCGATGTCCTTCAGTGGAACTGTAAGGGTCTCAGAGCCCGGACAGAAGACTTTAAAGTTTTAATGCATGAATTCAATCCAGGGATTGTATGCCTGCAGGAGACTATGTTAGGTAACTCTCCTTATAATCCTGGACTTGATTATGCTATTTTTAACTCTTTTCCCCCAATTGGTGATCGTGCCATGGAGGTGCTGCAATTATTGTTAATAAATCTCTGCAGCACTCCACAATACAATTAAATACAACTCTACAAGCTGTTGCTGTCTCAGTCATATTAGACAAAAGGATAACGGTTTGTTCATTATACCTCCCACCAGATCTTTCTTTTAACATTGGAGATATTCAGTCCTTGATTAACCAACTTCCCACTCCTTTTCTCTTATTAGGAGATTTTAATGCCCACAACCCCCTTTGGGGAAGTGTGTTTAGACAGCAAAGGAAAATAATCGAGGACCTTATTGACACGAATGATGTCGCCCTATATAATAATGGGTCAATGACCTTCCACAGCATTTTCATAATAATCATCTCTCTGCACTGGACCTTAGCATTTCCTCAACAAATATCCACCTTGACTTTAACTGGTCTGTTAATGAAGATTTGAATGGAAGTGATCATTACCCGATCCATCTGAAATATGTTGTAAATGCTCCATCTGAAACATTACCTAAGTGGAAGGTAGAAGATGCTGACTGGGACAAGTTCAGTAAAGGAGTCAATCTAGATAGGAAGTTTGAGTCATTTCATTCTCACCTGGATGCCTATGACTACTTTATTGAATCCACTCTGAGAGTGCTGAGGGCTCGATTCCCAAGACAAAGGTAAACCTCGTAGACCTGCAGTTCCCTGGTGGAATAAGACATGTGGTATTCTGAGGAAAGTCACTAGGAAGTGCTACCGACGATACAAAACTAGTGGCGCCCCTCAGTCTAAATTAATCTATAATCGTGCGTTAGCCAAGCAGCGGCGCTTTACAAGAAAGCCAAAAGAGAAAGTTGGCTTTACTATATCAATGGAATAAATTCCAAAACTCCATTGAGAGTGGTGTGGCGCAAAATCAGGAAACTAAGTGGAAAATTTGTTGCGTCACCATTACCCTCATTAAAGGTCAATAACACACTGATCACAGAGCCCACTGAAGTTGCCAATGAGCTGGGAAAACACTTTTCTCAAGTTTCTAGCCCTGACAATTATTCTCTAGAATTTCAAAGAATTCGGAATGCCGAAATGACTCTGAAATTTGAATCTGGTAAATCTGAACCATACAATCACAAATTTTCCTTAAGAGAACTTCGGGAGGCACTCTCTTCAACTGAATCAACAGCTCCAGGGGGTGATACAGTTTTATATGAAATGCTTAAACACCTCCCAGATGATGCCAAAAAGTATCTACTCAAGATTATAAACCAAATATGGGAAACTGGAATTTTACCCAAGGACTGGAAAATATCCATAATTGTTCCCATAAAAAAGCCTAATAAAGACGCTTCCCAAGCCACCAGCTATAGACCAATAGCTCTTACCAGCTGTGTGTGTAAGCTGATGGAAAAAATTATAAACACCAGATTAGTTTGGCACTTGGAAGCAAAAGGACTAATATCTCCTATTTCAATTTGGTTTCAGGAAAAACGTTCCACCCTTGATCCCTTGCTGAGGCTGACCAATCAAAATCCAGCAAGGATTTGCCAAACGATGTCAGACTATTGGCGTATTTTTCGACCTTGAGAAAGCATATGACACTACTTGGAGAATTGGCATCATAAAACAATTGCACAAGATGGGCATATGTGGAAGAATGATTAAATTTGTATATTCCTTTTTAACAGAGAGATTCTTTAAGGTTAGAGTGGGCAACACTCTCCCAACCTTTTGTGCAGGAGGAGGGTGTTCCACAAGGAAGCGTTTTAAGCGTAACACTTTTTACAGTGGCAATAAACAGTATAGTCCAACAAATATCATCACCTGTTAAATGCTCACTTTTTGTTGATGACCTTGCAATATACTGCACAGGATATGATGCCTTGTCAGTATGTAAAACTCTGCAAAACGGTCTGTTAATGCCATTACAAAGTGGGCTGATGAGAATGGCTTTAAATTCTCCTCCTCTAAAACAGTTTCTGCAAGATTTACTAGGTGCCAGCGTTGTGGAAGAGGTTCCCACACTCAGTTTAAAGGATCTATCATTCCTTATGAAAATGAAGTGAAATTTTTGGGAATGACCATTGACCAGAAATTGACATGGCCAGCCACATAAACTCCTTAAAGATTAAGGTTAAACAATCTCTGAATATTTTAAAGGTTGTTTCTGGATTTAGTTGGGGAGCTGATAAAAAAATCCCTGCTGAGACTATATGACTCGTTGTGTAGGTCCAAGCTAGACTATGGCTGTCAGATTTATTCCTCAGCTTGTCAAACCAGGCTGAAGGAACTAGATGTTGTACACAATATGGGGCTGAGAATATGCTCAGGGGCTTTTAGAACTTCGCCTGTTGAAAGCATATATGTTGATACTAACCAACTTCCCCTTGATTTGAGAAGGCAAGAACTAGGATTAAGGTACATGGCTAGGATTAAAAGTGCTCCCAAAAATCCCTCTTTCCAGGTGCTGAGGGAAGCAGACTCACGGGTCTTTTCTGGTATAAGAGCCTCTAGACCATTCCAAGTTAGACTAAATGAAGATGTTAGGGGTAATAATCTTAAATCCCAGAAAGTCATGGAAGTAAAACATCCTGTGTATCCTCCATGGCTTATTCCAGAAGCATCCGTGTGCAAAAAAGCTTTTAACAAAAAAGACTGTCCTGAGGAAGAGATTAGGGGAAAATTCTTGGAGCACGAAACTGTCCATACTAATGTGACAAAAATATATACGGATGGATCAAAGTCGGGTAGTGGTGTTGGCTGTGCAGTTATCCTTGGTGATACAGCATATACAGCTAAACTACCTGACTTTGCATCCATATTCACAGCAGAATTAACAGCCATAGTCTCTGCCTTGGATATAGTTGTTCAAAGTAGCGACACTAATTTTGTCATTTACTCGGATTCGAAAAGCACTTTAGAAGCTATTAAAAAATTCAATAGCTTCCATCCGTTAGTTCAAAAAGTTCAGGAATCGCTCCTCCATTTGTATTATTTGCGTAAATCTGTCTCTTTCTGTTGGGTCCCTTCATATGTGGGGATTTGCGGAAACGATGGCAGATAGGGAAGCGAAAGCTGCTAGTGTCTCCTCAGAAACAGCCTTTAGTAAAGTGCCTCATACAGATCTAAAAGGTCCTTTTAGGTCTTATATTTAAGCAAATGGCAAGAAAGATGGACTTCTCATCTTGCCAATAATAGAAAGTACAGAAATATTAGAAATAATATATTGCCGTGGCCTTCGTCTTTCCAGTCTGATAGGCGAACAGAAATAGTTTTAAGCAGACTGAGGATTGGGCACACTTATTTGACCCATCAGTTTATTTTAGAAGGGGGCAGCCTCCCAGAGTGTGCTTGCTGGTGGCGAGATGCTAACAGTGGAGCACATTCTGGTTGCTTGCCCCAGATATTTTAACCAGAGAGAGAGATATCTTAGGGTAAATCCCTTTGTGATATTTTGGGAGATGAAGCAGATATTTCTGCTCTCATCTCCTTTTTAAAGTCTATAAATTTTTAATAACATTTAATTATTTTTAGCTATCACATCATAGATATATATATATTTATTTATTAAGCATTTTCTTCATTTATTTCTTCATTAATTCATTCATTTCTCATATGGTAATTTTATTATATGAACCATTTTTCTTCATACACTTATTAAAACTCATTCATAATGTAATTTATTTAATCTCCATTACGGCGCTGAATGGCTTCTTTGGCCCCAGTGCCTGGGCTTTTGCCCTAAAACTCATACCATCCATCCATCCATCAGTACCAGCTGGCTCTCCGAGATGCACGGTCGGTTGCGTCTCTCTCCCCTGCAATGATTGACTGCCGAACCGTATCTCTGCCCAACAATCACGGACTTAGGTCTCTGATTAACGGGGATTCTCGCATACATGAATGACCATCTACTGCTGTGATGCTCGGTTTCATCGCCTTCAACATTGCGAGAAATTTTCAACAGGGATATCTCTTGGACTCTAATTTTTTCTGTTTACCGCACTGTAGCAGAAGTCTGTGCTAGTCTACCGCTGGATCGCACTGCGATAATGCGGAATGTCTTCAAAAATATCTCGTATTCGTAGGTGTGCAATTGTTCATTGTTCACCCCGAATTAACAGATGTATTGAAAGACATCGCCTATTCCCCGGCCTGACAGCTCTGCTTCCAAATGTTCAACCCATGAGAAGCAGTTCTGCAGGCAGTACTTCCCGGGAGTTTTTCATTACTGAAAAATGCCCCGCTTACATAGCAATTACGATTTCTCACCAGACAGCAATGAAATAGCAGTTAGCGTTTTCAGTCATTGGTAAGCACAGGTTCAGAATCTTGAGAATCTCTCTCGATTTGGCTGTGGAGAAGTAGGTTGCATTCTCTGTCCTCCGTCTTCTAGGCCACATAGTGTTGTTTCTCCTTAGCTGAGATTCAACTACTATGAGAATGTCTTGCCATCAGGAACCTCTGGTCTCTAGAAGGCAATTGACTTTCACCTGTTGAGCACATGCTTTAACAGAATCGTCACCTGGCCTCCGGCATCGGTGACAAATAAATATATGTTTTTGATGGTCTCTCGGCTTAACCCTTCAAAGGCGAAGGTCACGTGACTTGCTCGGATACTTGGACAACTTACCTCCATACCAACGCAGTCAGTCGGCAGCTGTCAGAGCGGCCGAGTCAGTTACGAACTACGGGGTAGACTTTGTTTGAGTGTACCAAGAGCTTCGCTGCGGACACCTTCCCGAGTCTGGAAGGGGTAAAAGTAGCTGAGTTGGTGGTTTTCCCCACTCAGAATGAACAAGGGCTTGTCTCTTTTAAAAGCCGAATCCGCACCTAGTGTTGTCCTCAGAGTCGGGATGGGGAGCAACACTAGGAGCGAAAGAAGTGTCAAGCACCTGGAAGGGGGACCAGGTGAACTGGCACATCAACAAGGAGTTGAATACAGTTTTCCTGGCCCTGAGGAGTTTCGAACCAGAAGTCAGAGGCTCGGTGGTCCAGGTCAACTCGGACAACAACACGGCTCTGGCATATTTAAGGAAACAGGGAGGGACTCATTACGTCTCCCTGTACGTAACAGCAAGAGACCTGTTGCTGTAGGCAGAGGATAGAGAGAAATTACACTTCTCACCAGATTTCTTCAGGGAGAGAAGAACGTAAGGGCGGACCTGCTGAGCAGGAGAGATCAAGTCCTCCCTACAGAATGGACTCTCCATCAAGACGTTTGCCAGATGTTGTGGAGCCTTTGGGGGCAGACCACACAGACCTTTTTTGCCATGAATTAGAACAAGAGACTGGACAACTTTTGCTCCTCCATTTCGGATCTGAGAACAATAACGGTAGACGCACTCCTTCTAGACTGGACAGGGATAAGACGGCTACGCGTGTTTCCCCCACTCAAGATTTTGGAGGAAGTATTGAGAAAGTTCATCCCCTCAGCAGTAACGAAACTAACTCTGGTCGCTCCCCTTTTGGCCCGTTCAGAAATGGTTCACAGAGGTACTGGAATGGACAGTTAACTTCCCCAGAT
This sequence comes from Macrobrachium nipponense, assembly GCF_015104395.2. NCBI lineage: Eukaryota > Metazoa > Arthropoda > Malacostraca > Decapoda > Palaemonidae > Macrobrachium > Macrobrachium nipponense. Next base: position 42,333,793 of record NC_061108.1, read on the forward strand.
CTCTTCCACTCAGGAGAGATCTGCTCAGACAACCCCACTGTGACAGGTTTCACTAAAACCTCCCTGCTCTCTGCCTGACTACCTTCAGACTATCGAGAGATTTGTCAGAGCAAGAGGCTTTTCGCGCAAGGCTGCTAGCGCGATCGCCAGAGCCCGCAGGTCATCAACCTTGCGAGTCTACCAGTCGAAGTGGGAAGTGTTTCGGAGATGGTGCAGGACGAAGAAGCTATCCTCATCCAATACCCCTGTGACCATAATTGCTGACTTCCTTCTCTTTTGTAAGAGAAGAATGCAGCTTAGCTGTCTCTACGATTAAAGGTTATTGTAGCATACTATCCGCGGTGTTCAGGAACAGGGACCTGAATATCACGGAGGATAAGATCTGCATAATCTTATCAGATCTTTTGAGACGACTAAGAAGTAGTACTCTAGACCGCCTAGTTGGAACTTAGATGTGGTTCTCAAGTTCCTAGTATCGAACAAGTTCGAACCCCCTCAACAAGCATCCTTCAGGGACCTGACTAGAAAGTCTGTTTTCTTTTAGCGCTGGCGACTGCTAGAAGAGTTAGCAAAGCTTCAGGCTCTGGATGCTAGAGTAGGGTTTAAAGGAGAGTCGCCAAATCTGCTCTTTTAAAACTAGTTCTTAGCGAAGAGCGAGAATCCCTTTTTTAAACCCTGGCCTTGAAGTTTTGTGGTCAAAGGGCTCTCACCCTTAGTGGGAAGAGAGATAGAGAGATCTCTGTGCCCTGTCAGGACCCTTAAAATTCTACCTGGAAAGAAGTAAAACGAAGATTAAGGTCAACCTAAAGAGTCTCTGGTGTTCTGTCAGAGATCACAGAAGACCCATTTGTAAGAACGCTCTGGTGTTCTTTATGAGGAACGTCATAACAGGCGCATGCGACGTGCGATGATGAACAGTTTAAACTCCTTAGAGTTAAAGCACATGAAGTAAGAGCCATTGCATATATAACATACCACTTGAAGAACTATTGGGAGAAAATGCCCCGCTTCAAACATAGTAAATTACCTCAAAGAAATAAACCTGCTTTATATGATACCACGTTTTCTTATAGTATCATAAGTTATAAACAGTAAGCGCTGAATGGCCTTTGCTGCCCCAGTGCTTGGTGTTACACCTAAAATTTATAAAACCAACCAACCAACCTGCGTTTCAGAAGAATATGTCGCTGAACAATATTGTAGCCTCTACATCGTGGAGATGCAACTCGGTGTTTGCTTCTCTCTACTTGAGAGACGTGAGAGTGACTTACGATAAGTGCTTCTCGTTGGGGCCCTTCATATCTGCAGTTTCAGTGCTGGGACAGGGAGCTGAGACTAATCCTTGTTAGTTTAGTTTAATTTTTAATTTGGTGTTACGTTTTTATATTTGTTTGAAAGAGGGTTAAGTGGTAACCCCTTTCAATTGTTAGCTCTAACACGGGTTAGAGTTGGTCAGGTGGTCGGGATTGGTTTTGTGCTGCTTGTATTTTGATACCTAAAGCTCTGTCATGTAAGAGGACGAGTCCCCATTGATATGATACAGGTTAAGGCTCTGTCATGTAAGTGGGTCAGCCCCCATTGACACGATCCAATAGAAGGCTCTGTCAAGTAAGTGGGCAGCCCCCATTGACACGATCCAGAAGGGCTATCAGTCACAGGTCTCATCCTCGCTGAAGCTCTTGAGGCAAGCAGACTCATAGACAGTATCCTTGAAGTCTTCTGCCCATTCAGGTAGGAACCAAGGTTTTTTCTTTATAACCTACAACATATGTTGTTTTCCTGTTTTGTTATATATAGTATTTAGCTGTCTCTTACCCTCCACCAAGGGTGCCAATCAGCTAAGTAGTATATATCTGCCAGGGAAGTTGCATGTACAAAAATGATATTGTTATGATACAATAAAGTTTTGTACATACTTACCCGGCAGATATATACGATTAATGGCCCGCTCAGCCTCCCCTCAGGAGACAGGTGGAAGAGAAAATCTGATTAGGAAATGGGAATGGTTCCTAGTCCCGCCACCCAGCGACGGGAGGGTAGATCACCTGACCTACCTGTAGCGTGTGCCGCGAAATTTGAAATTCTGTCAGGACGTCGGAGATTATAGCTAAGTATATATCTGCCAGGTAAATATGTACAAAACTTTATTGTATCATAACAATATCATATTACTTTGATAATTTTGTGGTATATTTAATTTATTATCTGTAGATATACTTGTTGTGTTAGTCATGCAAAAACTCTCATATCTATTTGCCAGATTGGAAGAGGAGCTGATAGGAGATGATTTAGATTATGAATATGATCTAGATGAAGAGGAAGAGGAGGCCCTCTTAGCTGGTGAAGTTTCTTCTCATGGGGTAAGATGTGCACATGTTTATTTATAATATATAATATATAATAATATATATATATATAATATATATATTATATATATATATATATAATATATATATATATATATATAATATATATATATATATATATATATATATATATATTATATATATATATATATATGTATATCAGCAATAGAAGAGTTCCGTGGAAATCGGAGACGAATAATAAATATTAAAACCAGGGCTGAATGAAGAGCATCTTTATTTGCAACTAGTTTCGGAGATTTACTTTCCTCCGTCATCGGGCAATCTATAATGAAATATTATTTACAATTAAAATCAATGACGTAATATAAGTTACATTAAAACAAAGCAAAATAAGATAAAATTACATAATTACTTTAAGTTACATTAAAATTAACGAAGCAAAATAAGATATAAAATTACACAATTACAAGACATAATAACCTAAACTCGCAGCAAAATCTTAAAATATAGAGAAATACATTGTTTGTTGTCAAAGAGAGCAGAAAAAATCTAAAAATCTAAAAACACAGCAATTCAACAGACCTTTCATTATTACAAAGAGAGGGTTTATCTCTTATGGTATATAGAGACTCAACCACTCCGAGCTCCATTGCGTTGGTTCTGCAAGTAAGGACTGAAAAGGAATCTACATTGATAGGATGGTCAACACTCTGAAGAACATGTAAATTGCCTAATTCGTTCCAAGCCCAATAAAAGCACCCCAGTAAATTATATTTCCAGGCTTACAACACATGTTCTAGGGTTACGACGCCAATCCGACGGAAGAAATATGACTCCAAAAAGGCTAAATACTGTACATACTTGAGTAATATTCAACTGCATGTAATGTTCAACCCCATTTTTACTGCATATATTAGGACTTTAGCATATGTCCCATAGCAATAAGTCTAGCCTATGTTAGCAGTTGCTACTGTAGCCTAGTCTATGATTCTGACATCTAAAACTAAGAAGCTAAAAGCTTAGAATATGCCAATAAAATGCATAGAATATGCCAATAAAATATATAAAAAATTGGTATGCACTCATTTCAAATTATTATTAATTAATCATTAACTATAATACACAAACAAACAAAATAAGCTTCCAACCTTTTGTTTACATCCAGCACTATGAGTACCGAACGATCACGAAGCAACCACTTTTACGTAGCACACAGTTTAGTAATCATAAATTTGTTCATGCAACCTTACCTGTCAGATATATATATAGCTGATAATTCCGATGACCGACAGAATTTAAAACTTACGACACGCGTAGTGGGAGTCAGATGGTTAGTACCCATTCCGCTGCTGGGAGGCGGGTATCAGGAACCATTCCCATTTTCTATTCATAATTTTTCTGTCGCCGGTGTTGTGAACATCTGTTTACAGCACCTCCGTCTGGATTTGGAAATCTTTTGGTGGCTACTTTGAGTTAATCCCTTTTGGTTCTTTTTTTGGATTCAATTGACTTGGATCGGTGCTAGACACACGTTATTAGTGGATTGATTTGATTTTGGTTTGGAATTCTCTTGGATAATATGTCAGGGTCTAGTACAGCTAGCGCTAGATTTTGCTCTAGGACTGATTGTAGAGGTAGGCTACTGAAAGCTTCAGTAGACCCACATACGGTATGTAAGAGTTGCAGGGAGCATGAATGTGTGTATGAAAGCCGTTGCAAGGAGTGCGAAAGATTAACAGATTCTGAGTGGAAGGAGTATGAGACCTATCTTAGGAAACTTGAAAAGGATAGGTTAAGGAGGTCTTCCTCCAGGAGTGTTTCAGGTGTGCAAGAAATTAATGTTTCTCCTGTTAACCCTCCTTCTGTTAATGCTCCTAACCCTGTAGTGTTGCCTCCGGGCCCTGAAGCAGTGTCAGTAGAGAGTAATACTTTGTCCTTAATTTTGGAGTCGATTCGAAATTTAGAATCGAAAGTGTTGGCTCTTGAGAGCAAAAGTGATGTGCAGCAGAGAACTAAAGCTTGCAGAGGTTCGTCTGACAATTTGTGTGTTCAGTGAGGAAGCCTGATCTTCCTGTGTCGAAAAACGCACTAGCGTTCTTCATCAGAAATACGATTAAAGTAGCTCATGATAAGTGCAGTGATAGTGATTTGAAGCTTCTGAAAGTGAAAGCTCACGAGGTGAGAGCTATTGCTACTTCGGTAGCTTTTCACAAAAATATGGCACTCAAAGATATTTTGAATGAAGCCACATTTTGGAGAAGCAATTCGGTGTTCGCTTCACACTACCTGCGGGAGGTGAAAGTGACATACGAAAATTGCTTCTCCCTCGGACCATACATTGCTGCAGACACTGTTTTGGGGCAGGAGGTAACACTCATCCTATCCTTTAGGGATTAGGGGGGTTTTTAACTTGTGTTTTATGGTTGTGGGGTGACCGCCTGGGGCGGGTCTCCCTTCCATTAGCTTAGTTAAGTGGGATTCCTTGGTAAACTAAGCCAGGTGGTTGTATTTTTGTCTCGTTGCCCTCATTAGTATGGTCCATGGTCTAGTCACGTCGATGTCTCGCCCCTGTTGACAGATCATCTGGAGTGCACCAGCTTCATAGGTCTCTACCTTGCTGGCAACTCTAGTAGCACAAGCAGACTTTCGTGGCAGTAATCACGAAGCCAGCTATGCTAACAGGTAAGGAACCAAGGTATCAAATATCTGCATATATGTGTTTCCTAAATCCTCTATTCTGTCTCTCCCACCACCAAAGGTGGGATTCAGCTATATATATATCTGACAGGTAAGTTGCATGAACAAAATGATATTGTAATGATACAATTAAGTTTGTTCATACTTACCTGGCAGATATATAATAATTAATTACCCCCAGAATTACACCTCCCCTCAGGAGACAGTGGAATAAAAATTATGAATGACCTTAAATCTGTCAGATTTGCTGGCTTCGGGAACTCTGATATAGCTCGAACCTTCTCCTTATCAGCTGCAATTCCATCTTCAGATAATGTGTATCCACAAAATGATACAGCAGGGCTAGCAATGATAAACTTTTCTGCATTTAAAGTACAGTAATACCTTGTGTTACGAATTTAATCCGTTCCAGAACCTGCTTCGTAACCTAAATGGATTTTCCATAAGAATGTTATAAAAAGCAATAATGCGTTCCACCCAACCATGAATGACCATACTTTTCCATTTATTTTTATCACTAAGGTTGAAAATTCGTGTAGGAATTGCATAAAATTATAAAATTGAAGAATGAAATTAAATATAAACACTAGATTTAATATGCATGCACAGTAAAACCTGAACTTTACCTTTGGCGAGTGCGGGAGAAGGGGAAGGGTGAGGAGGAGAGGGTTAGGGCTTTGGGGGGGGGGGGGGGGGGGGGAATCTCCCTCCGTTGAACACTTCTGGAAGACTTTCTGGTTCTTTCTCTAGAGAGCACCGTTCACCACAATCACTAATTTTACGCTTACGCGACACTGTGTCGTCTTTCACAATTTTGAAAAAATATTTTTCTATGGAGGCTTGCTTTTGCCTGTTCTTTAAAATTTTATAGAAATGACCCAACCCATTATCGATAACAAATTTGTTGCACTCTTACGAGCCTTTTCGCAAATGATGCTCTCACTTACGGAATCTCCTGCCAGCTGCTTCTCGTTTATTCAAACCATGAGAAAATTTCAACATCGTCGAGAATATAAGGCCGTTGTTTCGTCAATACTGTGACACCTTTTGATGCTTTACTGGCTTTAATTTCTTCCTTTTTCTTCAAAATAGTGCAGATCGTTGATTGTGACCGCTTGAAGAATGCTGCAATGTCTTTCACGCGCTCGCCTTTATCATGCATTTGGATAATTTCCTTCTTCATTACGACTGTAATCATCTCCTTCTTTCTTATGCTTTCCTTCTTGCTGCTTGCCTTCGTCATCTTGGGAGCCATTGTCTTTAGTATTTGGGTAATAGTAATGTATAAGCACTATCACGGAAACACAACACGTGCGCAAATCACTAAGCAAATTTGAGAGCGTATCACGGACAGATGCGTTCAATAAACCGCCAGCAAGATAGTGAAAGAGTTATGGTTTAAAAATGGTCAAGGGATGCGTGGGAGGAAGTCACGTGACCCTCATTAAGTTTTGGCCGAAAAAAATGCGTTCGCAGATCCCACGCTTATCTGATGTCCGATGTAAACAAAGCAGGCGTTAAGTTTTGGCCGAAAAAAATGGGTTCGCAGATCCCACGCTCATCCGATGTCCGATGTAAACAAAGCAGGCGGCCTCCCGTGATGGAAATTCGTGCATTCGTATTCCAAGTAAAATTCGTATTCCAGAATGAGGGCGTCACTTCGTAAGTTAAAAAATTCGTATACTAATCGGTTCGTAACCCAAAGTATTACTGTAATACCATGAGTCCTACAACGTGACAAAACTTTGTTAACCCTGCATAAGTGAGAATAATAATCCCTATCATATACAAGAATGTCATCCACCACCTTAACACAATTTTGGATGCCTTGAAGGGCAACATCACCTCTCCTGCAGTAGGCATCTCCTGAGGCGCTGAATCCCATAGGAGAACGACGATAGCGATACCGACCATAGGGCGTGATGAATGTTGTAAGGGCTTGGTCTTCCTCTGCTAGTGGGATCTCCAATACCCACACAATGCATCCATAGTGGAGAAATACCTGGAAGTAGGATTGAGGCTCCTAATTGCACTAAACGGTGATGGTGAAGGATGGCTGGCCTTTGCACCTGTGAATTTACTTGCTTAAATCTGTGGTGACAACGAACACCACCTGTAGGTTTGGGCACAACCACTAAGGGGTGACACCATGGGGACGGCTGATCCCCAACAGGTTCAATGATACCTTGTGCTACCATTGCCTCTAACTCAGTCTTGACGTCCTCTTGAAAGGCTAGTGGTATTGTCCGTGGAGTGTAGATTGCAAAGGGCTTGGCATCCTCTTTAAGGTGAATACGCATGGGCGGCCCAGTCATTGGCTTAAGTTGTGCTCCTTGATGAAACTGCTCCTTTGTCATTAGCACATCGCTATATTCCTTAAGAAAGTATTGCCTGGCTTCTTCCGGTGACATTGTAGCAGGGGGTGGAGAAACAGATGTAGTTTCAGATGCTATAACTTGGCTGGCTGGCACCTGACTGGTTCCTGCTGAAGTCCTGCTCAGTTTCCTCTCTTGCATTTGACGCGGGAAGTCCCAGGGAATGATCCTTAGGTGTCGGAGGGCATCATAACACAGTAGGGGTGTTTGGGAGAAAACTAAGGACGTCAATATACCCCTTGTATGATATATTACCATATGTCATCATGGCCTCCATTGATCTCAATACTTTACCTTCCATGGGTGATCCATCAGCGTTGGAGAACTGCAATTCAGGGGGAGGCCGCAATTCCTCGATACCGATGCCCAGTGCTTGTAGATGCTGCACTCCAAACACAGTGGTATCTGCACCGGTATCAGGGATAACGTTGATCTTCCCTGATTTACCGCCATATGCAACATGTAAATTGATAGGCGGTGAGGGGCAACCTTGAGGGCGTAAAGCGACTGAACGTATAGCTGGAGAAGATGTCTTGACGGTGTTCAATTTATTTTCCTTTAAATCCTTCGACTCCCTAGTTCCCTTTGACTTTTTCTGTGCACAGCAAACATCATAGTGGCCAAATTTATAGCAAACTCGGCACTCCTTAGCCAATGCGGGACATGCAGCAGTGTATGGGAAATGGCCAGTTTTAGCACAGTTCCTGCATTTGTGAGATGCTGCCTTACATGTGTCGCTATGATGCTGTTGACCACAATTCTTGCATCTGCTACTGAAAGAAGGGTTTTTCTCCTGCGAGTAACTTTTCTTAGGTTGTGGCTGCTTAGCAGCAACCTTCTTTTGCTTCTTGTAGTTTGACACAGCACGTACTGAAGTCTGTGGAGCCTTTAGCTCAGTCGTTGTCTTCTTTGCAGCTTCAAAAGCCCTGCAAGTTAGCTTTACTTCCTCAAGTGTTGCTGTAGTTGGCATGCTGATGAGCTTCTTGGTGAGTTCTTCATTCCTTATGCCAACCAAAATGGCGTGTTTCATTTGCGACTCCACGCAGTTAACGCCTTTACACAAATCAACCTCCTCTGAGAGCTGTTGTAACTAACGAAAAAATCCGTTAATGACTCGCCTTCTGCTTGCTTACATTGCGTAAAAGCTAAACGGCGAAGTGCCTCATTCTGCTGACCCTTTATATAAGTTTCAATTTGAGTTTAAAAACACCATCTAAAAGCATAGGTGAGTCTGGCGGAATACCCAACATTGTGTTCTAACAAGCGTCTCATCTCAACACTTAGGCATGCCCTTAGCTGTATTAATTGCTTAGGTTGTGGTAAATTATCCAAATCTACCATAACAGCATAATCATTCCATCTCTGCTTCCATTCTGTGTATTGTCTATAGGTGACATCGTGAGTTAATGGTGGAGGCAAATTTACTGTAACCTTAGGTGCTTGCACAGCTAAATTAGGCCCTTGGAGAACGCTTGCAGATGTAGGTACTGGGGTAGGGGGCCCTATGCCATCAGTTGCTTGAGGTACGGGGTGCCTGGGGCCAGTCATAGCTTCAATTAATGCTTTAAATTCTTCCTGATGCCTGACAGTGTCTTCTTCTTCTTTCTTCATCTTGTTTTCTTCTTTCTTCATCTTTTCTATCCATGTATTCAAACATCTTGCTGATAAAATCCATGGTCGAAGGGGTTGATGAGGGAGACGTAGATCTTGAATGTGTTGGAGATGACGTCATGTCGGCGGTGGTTGAGGAAGATGGGGAAGAAACCTCCAAAGTCTTCGGTCTCTTCCCTTTATCGTGTTTTGGCGGCATAAATAGACAATTCAAACGAAATAAGAGAAAATATCGCTCAGCGCCTTCATGTGTATTGGCGGCATAAATAGAAAATTTCAATCGAAAAAAGATAGTTTTGTACATGCAACTTCCCCTCGGCAGAATATAATATACTTAGCTTATGTCTCTGACGTCCGACAGAAATTCGAATTTCGCGGCACACGCTGCAGGTAGGTCAGGTGATCTACCCCCCTGCCGCTGGGTGGCAGGAATAGGAACCGTTCCCGTTCTAGAACCAGATTTTCTCTGTCGCGGTAGTGTCAACATATGTTGTTGCTACCTCCTGACTTGATTTTCGTTTTTCATCGCCATCGATCTTCTGGGCTGTCTTTTGCAGGGAAGTACTGGGTCTTTGGTTCGGCATACGCTTTTATTAACTTTTTAATGAATTTGGCTTCAAAAATTTCGAAGAATATAGACGTGTAATTACCGAAATTTTCGGTGGACACTCACATAGTTTGCAAGAAAGGGAAATATTAATATTTATTCATTAATATGTGTAATAAGTGTTAGAATTGATTGAGGAAATATACTGACTTCCTACTTTAGGGAGTCAGTAAAGCATGTAACTAGATACGTTTCTTTTAAAAGTTTTTTAGAAACTCGTACTAACGAGCAATTAGAGTATTAACATACTAGTATGTTGCATCCTCATCACCTTCTTACTTCGCAGAAACTTCAAATTCATAATTGCAATTTGAAGACAAGGATTGTGGCTCAAAATGCGAGCTATTGAAAGGTAAGAAGTGATTACTAGTGTTCCCCATTGCAGTGGAGGGTGCGTCTGATCGGCTCTGTCTCGCTCCCAGGCCTAGACCTCTTTCAAGCTCCCAAGCCCAGGGAGAAGGAATGTCGTCGAAAGCCGTAAGGGGGTTTCAGAGAATCCCCACCGGTCAGGCGTCCCCTCGGCAGGTTCTGTAGAGCGTCCCAGACTGCCAAGGATAGCCATTGAAAAGGCATCCTTAAAAAAGTGCGTCTCTTCATCTTACATCCGAAAAGACGAAGAATGTATATGTTTTGATGATCTAGCGCGTTCTCTGAACTAAGAGAACACTGAGCAAGAGCCAGCCAGGAACTTAGGAAGCCGCGTTCCAGCAAGCTAGCGTGAGCCACGTTCCAACAGCCAGCAGCGAGCCGCGTTCCAGAAAACAGACTAGCGCGAGCCGCGTTCCTACAACCAAACGCGAGCCGCGTTCTAGAAAATTTTTCTTGGCGCAAGGCGCCTTCAAAGAGACGAAGCGCCAGCCTGGCGCAAATTGCAACAGAAAAACAGACGGCTAGAGCAAGGAGCCTTATAGTACAGTGGCAATCAGAACGATCCTTCCATTGAACGTTTCCGGGCAAGAGGCTCTTTCTAAAAGGGGTCTAGTAGGCGCTCGGAACTATCAGGGCGCACGGGACCTTCCACACAAGCGAACGTTCCAGGAGCGAGTCTCCTTTCTAGCGTGCGGAACATTCCAGGCGCGCGGAACTATCCAGGCGCTAGGCGCAAGGAGCCAGGCGCCAGAATATTCCAAATCTTCTTAAGAGAGAGAGGTCAGTCGCGAGGCTCCTCTTTGAGTAATGCGGACACACTCCTTCATTCATGCTCTTCCCTCGTTATGAAGAGGCAAGCGCTTTGGGAGTTTTCTTATAAGAATCTCATCGACGTTTGGGTATGATGGCGGATAGGAAATATCTACTTCCTTCCGTAAACCCTACAGACGAACAGGAATTCTGTCTCTTCCGCGATTTATGAGGAAATCACGAAGATTTAAAGAGTTCCTGGATTAACTTCCTTCCTTAAGGAGATATATATACTCTTTCTATCATTCTATTAACGAAAAGAACGAAGACAGTAAAAATTTTTCCTTTATCTGCCTCGGCAGGGAAAGAAGGTAGTAGAGTATCTGCTGTATGAGAATACGATACGGCAAATCACACATACCGTAGTTTCCTTACTTCTTTGTAGAGCAACTCAATTATCAGTATCCTTCCAGGAATTTCCTAGGAAGGACTACGCTTAAAGGGATTGTTAAGACAACACCTACTTAGCTTCTAGATTTATCGAAGTCTTGTTTCGCTTAAATATGCATTAATAAGAACTTCCTGAAGTTCGATAATAATTTTATAAGATTCCTTTATTTAATGGAGTAGCCTGGCAACTCTGGAAGAGATAAGGCCAGACGGCTAACGGAGACTGCTATTGCGCCTTAGAGTCTGACCAACGCAGTAAAATGTAGGTGTCGGTCATGAGTGGTTGGTTACATGTCTCTCTCCTGCGGGATGGAATAACTAACCGTGTCTCTCCCCTAGAATCGCGGTTTTAGCCTCGGATTGAGGGGATAGTTAAGCAAACATAAATAAAATATTGTCTGCCTTTTGCTAAGAAGCTTTCAATAAGAAAGATATTACAACCTTTCAATGCTGTTTACCGTAGGTAACATTATTAAAGGATTCTAACGCAGCGAAACTCTATATTATATGATGCTCTCATGCTTACGAAAGCATGGCTTATTAGAGTACATGCTTAGTGAGAAGATGAATGTAGTAGAAGAGAATTCACTTTAAGACTACGGTATGGTCAAGTCTTATGCGCATACCGAGGTTAACTACAGAATTCCTAGTATCCTTACAAAGGTTTCCTAGATTAATGCTGTTTACCACAAGTGACAGTATTATAAAGGAGTCTATTACGGCAGAGCACGAAATAATATAATTCTCTCATCCTTTCGAGAAACGCACACAACCTTTAGAATCGGATATTGCTCAAGAGAGATGGGTGAGTCGGATGGGAAAACATTCTTTAGTGGCAGAAGTTTGTTTTTCCCTGAATGGACTATACTACTACGTATATAAAAGTTTTTTTCCTACTAAGAACGGAATTAACACGTGAAGGATGTCGGGGTACCATAAGGGCACAGATGTTCTAGAACATAACCTTAAAAAGAACTAGAAGGAAGCGCCAGCCTGGCGCAAAGCGTCAGAAGCGCCAGCCTGGCGCAAATTGCGCCAGAAGCGCCAGCCTGGCGCAATGCGCCAGAAGTACCATCCAAGATATTTTCTCGTTTTAGCGAGTTATTAACCTAAGAGTCCAGTAGTGGTTGGTTTGGTGTTTGCTTCTCACCTCGGTGGTCGCGGGTTCGATTCTCGGCCATTCCATTGAGGAGTGAGAGATGTGGATTTCTGGTGATAGAAGTTCACTCTCGACGTGGTTCGGAAGTCACGTAAAAACACCATACAAACAAACAAACAGTAGCCTCTCGGAGGCTCGGTAACGGCAAGATTCGTTCCTGATTTCGTTACCCATTTAATCGGAAAGGGGTCGCTTACAAGGAATGATGAAATGATTTTTTTTTTTTAATCACTTAGGCCAATTCCACGACTCTCTCATATCGCAAAGAGCATCGAGAATCTCTTTTTTCGCCCCTGTTCGCGTTAACAAAAGAGAACCTATTTGGGAACAGACACGGAACGTAACGATCCTTAAAGGTGCGATGCAAGATTTTGCATGTCCGTGAGAACCTTCTCGATCGAAGATAATAACTGTTAACGTATGTCTAACATTTATTGAAAAGAGTTTTGAGAACCTGCGGAAAGTCTTCATAGATCTCTTCGCAAGGTAGAAGACGAACAGGCTTCCTATAGACTGCTTCCTTTCCTCGAACCAAGAGAGGTAGCAATATACGACATCTTTAATTTAAAGAAGGGGAATAAACTTGTCTTTTTTCCCCTAGTTATAAATTCTTAACAGATATTAAGATAAATGGGCGTCAAAGGAAGAGAGGATGAATGCCTCATTTTGGCCTTAGAGAGGTTGGATTCACAGAAGTCACGTTCTTCTCACAGCATGTTTCGTAAGGCTTTTCCAAGAGTATCTGGATATTCTATCAGAATCTATTATAAATAGACCTGAAAAACCTCTCCACTCTGAGTCTTTCCACATGCAGACTGGACCAGAAGTGGACATGAATGAGAGGATTTTTCAAGGTAAATGACAATAGTCATGGCTAAGACATAGAATTGCTGCAGATCGTGCTAGATGGAATGAGGAAACTGTCCTCTTCCGATACCTCTGTGAACCACATAGCGAGGTTTTTTTCTTCACTTTCAGAGGGAAAATCACCTATGTATATATCTGCTATCAAAGAACGCAGTAAAAGGCTATACTCTGTCTCTACAAGGGGGAATTAGAGATAACAGAGGATTAAGATCTTCGGGATCTATACGATACCGCAATACGACAAGAGTAGGATATCATGTACTTCGAATGGAATTTTTTTTTGTGCCACAGATTCCGTGTTCCGACAAAATGGAACTGCTCCTCATCAAACTTCTTTGAGGAAGTTTATGAAGGAATTCTTTGTTTCTCTTAGCCCTAAACGACCAAGAAGACAAGTGAATTTTTTGTGCATTGGAATCTCGCATCAGATTCAATGGAGACTCGGCAATGGGTTCTTGCCAGCATAGTATGTCTGGCAAAAGAACTAAAATCCCTCTATCCTGACGCAACGCTTTCAGATAGAAGTTTAGTTGCCCAGGCAGGGTACTTACATTTTTCATCTACAGAAGAAGAGATGGTTTAAACGTTTGCCTACAGAGTCTTCGGGGTGTGATGAGGGCTCAAAATGCTTCCCAGAAGGTATTCAGAAGAATACAATAAGAGCTAGAAATCAGGGTTCCGCCCAATTTCAGCTCAGAGTCTCCTTCGACTTTTCCAGACTCCTTCCCTTCCTTCGGGCAAGGATAGGGAAGATTCTGCAACGAGGAACCTCATCAACATGTAAGAAGAGATCTCGTTAGCAAAAGAAGTGTTCACGAAGGATCCTCCTCGGGGAGGAAGACTCTTCTCTCTCGTATTGTTAGATATCCTGTCGTCTACTGGGTGTAGCTGACTAAAATCACCTCCCCTTGCCAGGGGCCAAAAGCTCAAAGGGGAAGAATTTCTTCCACCCTTCTCCAGTCTCCTGATAAACTATGTGGTTGTTCAGGACTCTCGGACAATGTAGCGCCAGCCAAGCGCCAAATGCCCATACAGGCGAAAACACCAGAGGCGGACAGTTCCAAGGAACTCTGTCATGGCCGGATACTGAGAAGGAGCGGGCCTCCAACCTGGCGCAAATGCGCCAGAGGCGAACAAATCGGACAGATATAAGAGTGTCCGATGTGGACATCGCCAGACAGCCTAGAGACTCTTCCAAGCTCGAAGCTCCAGCAAGTGTGGAGGAGCCAAGCCAGGCGCGAGGCGCCAGCCAGGCTCTAGGAGCCAGCCAGGCTCTAGGAGCCAGCCAGGCTCTAGGAGCCAGCCAGGCTCTAGAAGCCAGCCAGGCTCTAGAAGCCAGCCAGGCGCCATCCAGGTGCCAGGCTCCTTCAAGGCTAGGCTCAGTCAGGATTGAGGATCCATCCAGGCGCAAGGCTCCTTCAGTAAAGAGAAACCTAAAGCTCTGTCATGTAAGAGGGCTAGTCCCCATTGATATGATACAGGTAAGGCTCTGCCATGTAAGTGGGTCAGCCCCATTGGCACGATCCGAGAAGGCTCTGTCGTGTAAGCGGGCCTAGCCCCCATTGACATGATCCAGAAGGGTTTGTCAGTCATAGGTCCCTACCTCGCTGAAACTCTTGAGGCATGCAGACTCATAGACAGTAATCATGAAGTCTTCTGCCAAGCTCCAGGCGCAAGGCGCCAGCCAGGCGCGAGGCGCTAGCCAGGAGGGAGGAGCCAATCAGGCGCCAGCCAGGCGCGAGGCTCCAGCCAGGCTCTAGGCGCCATTCAGGCGCAAGGCTCCAGCCAGGCGCGAGGCGCTAGCCAGGCTCCAGGCTTCACCCAGAAGAGATCTATATCAAAGAATGCCCTGGCCTTCTTTGAGACAATGTGATCTCCTAAGCACTTGACAAGTGCATTGATGATTCCTTCAAACAGCTGAGAATTAGAAGCGCATGAAGTGCGAGCTTTTCTGTATTCTTGTTCTTTCCTTAACAATATGTCATAAGGACATATTAGCTGTCACATACGGGAGATGCAACTCTGTGTTGACTTCCCATATCCGAAGGATGTCAAGATAACCTACGAGAGATCCTTCTCTCTTGGTTGATACGTGTCTGCGGATACATTGCTGGGATAGGGAGCCGATACTGATCCTTAACTAGTGAGTTAAATTTTAGTTAACGTCGTGTTTTTTCTTTGGGTTGTTTGAAAGGAGTTTGGGATAACTCTTTTCAACTTAAGCACTAACCCTCGTGTTAGGATCAGGTGATCGGGATCGGTGTTGTGCTCCTTAATTATGCCACTAGGCATAGGCATATTGTCATGTAAGAGGCTCTGTCGAGTAAATGGATAAGACCCCATCGACAGACCCACAAGGAACTCTTAGCCCCATAGGTCCATCCTCGCTGAGGCTCTTGGAGGTGAAGCAGATTCTAGGCATTAGCCATGGAATCTTCCACCTGAACAAGTAGGAACCAAGGTTTATTTATTTATTACCTACAACGTATGTTGTTTACCTGTCTATTCAGTAAATAGTTGTCTCTTACCCACCACCAAGGGTGTCAATCAGCTAAGTATATATCTGCCGGGGAAGTTGCATGTACAAAAATGATATTGTTAGAATACAATAAAGTTTTGTACATACTTACACGGGGCAGATATATACGATGAATGGCCCACCCAGCCTCCCCTCAGGAGACAGGTGGAAGAGAAAATCTGGTTCTAGAACGGGAACGGTTCCTATTCCTGCCACCCAGCGGCAGGGGGGTAGATCACCTGACCTACCTGCAGCGTGTGCCGCGAAATTCGAATTTCTGTCGGACGTCAGAGACATAAGCTAAGTATATATCTGCCGGGTAAGTATGTACAAAACTTTATTGTATTCTAACAATATCATAATATCGCTCAGCGCCTCAGTAGTAACGTCACAATGACGTCACAAACCATAGCCAATCACCGACTACAATAGCTCTAGGTAACAGAGCAAGATCGGAGCTGGCAACACTGTAACTGCTGTGGTCTCTTGCGCCGTTGCACACACGGTGAACGCAAGTAGTCGCCCCTCAAACACTGGCGAGTATGGGTGTGACGCTCTGTTCCGGCCTCTGCAGACGGCCAACGCACACTAGTCCTAATTTAGGTACCACACGATATATTGAGTCATCACGATATATTGAGTCACTGTAATAAAGCCCCAGCAATATATTGAGTCACTGTTAAAAAGCCCCAACAATATATTGAGTCACTGTAAACCACACAAGCGCACTGCCAATATATACGTACATCCAAACGAAGTTCGAGTTCACTGCTGCTTGGTAACTTGGTTACGATGAACACGAACACTTGGTTCTTGCTTGCTTTGCTTTGACCAAGTTGGTTGGAGAAGTTAATAACTGATCGAAATTCACTTATGGCAAGTCACTCACTGCGCCATCTTTGTTATCTTTCAATAGATAGTTAATATAGGGCTTCACTGAAACACTTGCGTAAATCCTTAAGCCATATAATACGTGAAAATGATAATTATAAAAGTTATACACTGGAGGAGCTTTGAACAGTGGCGGGCTATGGCGTAGACTAATTGCAGTGATACCAGATACAGACAAATGAATAGCGCACCACAAAATGATATAAATGCTACATAATATTCCCTATGCTCCGATAAACATGAATAATTGCATTTACGTATTCCTAACACAACATGTATGCTAAATGTGGATTAGAAATACAGGTACATATTAATAATAATAATAATCATACATATAAGTAAATAATTGTGATAATCCATCACTATGAAACGGGATTTTGTTCAAGCTGATAAGCTTGACGTCCGGCAAGCTGATTTTGCATAGTCAAACAGCTCGCCAAGACGCCTCTTACTCGTCCCTAAGGACGCTCGGTCAGCAGACAGAGATGACTCTGGTTCGGCAGCTACGCTGGACAGACTATCCTAGTTTTTCGAAGGAGAAGGGCAAAGCATTCCTCATACCAAGAACACACAGGCGTCCTTTTAAATGCCCTTCTGCAGTGTCGATGAGCGTGACAAAGACGCAAGATGTCGCACAGGCGGCCGTCGTTTTTGTCAAGAGTTGCGAACGTCCTTAAGACTCGTCCTGATGATGATCACTGTACTTCTGCTTAGGACGCTCCCATTTCATGAGCGGCTCTCCCCTCGCCAGGAAGCCTCTCAGGTTACTCGTGTTGACGCACTTCATTCACTATGACGCTTCCCTTGATGTTCGTCGCTCTCCTTTTCCGGACGCTCTTCAAGACGCTCAAAGAATGCAGTCAGGACGATCGGCAAGCACCTCGCGAGGATGCCTTTCGGAACGCTCGGCGTTCCTTTTTTTGTTTTTGAGACGCGTTTTTCATGAATACAGTCAGTACCTCGAGATACGAAAATAATCCGTTCCGAGGCGGCCTTCGTATAATGAGTTTTTCGTATCTTGGAATACATTTTACATGTAAAATGGCTAATCCGTTCCAAGCCCTCCAAAAACACCCCATTAAATTTCTTAATAAAGCTAAATTGACCTATAAACAATGAAATACTACAACAATTTGGACCATTCAATACCTAAATTAAGAATAAAAATCCAAACCTGTAAATAAAGTGTATATTAGTGTACAAGAAATATTATTACTGTAACGTAAAATGTGGAAGCTTACCTTTCGAGTGAGGCTATCTCCGAAATTGGCGGCAGAGGAGGAGGAGGAGGACAAACGGCAGATACGTACACTTAACTTTACGAAACACATAAAAAAATGTAAAAAAACAAACAACTTTACAAAACACATTAACAAAACTGTAACACTTAACTTTACAAAAAACTTAAAATAAAATTTATTTTGTCTTTTTTTTTTTATTTTTACATTTCGTTTTACTTTTTTATAGTTTTCGTAATTTCAATTTCTTCACCACCGAATGGATGCCAGTCCGTTTACGGAATTTTCGAACCACCCATGAGAAGCCTTGAACTCTGGGGTTACCGTTGATGTCCCCTCTCCGCCGTCGTCTTTGGCTTGGGCAATCAAATAGCCGAAAATAGCGCTGGCCTTCTGGCAGATTGCTGTCTCGGTTATCGTATCGCCATCGATTTCTTTGTCCTCGATCCATAAAAGAAGCAGCCTTTCCATTTCATTATGCACATGGCTCCTCTTGTTGGACAAAATAGTGACGCCCTTGGAAGGTGTAGCTGCTTTGATGGTTTCCTTCTGCTTAAGGATGGTGCCTATCGTCGACGGATTTCGGCCGTATCCCTTAGCGATCACACTCAACCGCAAGCCAGCTTCATACTTTTTTATTATCTCCATTTTTGTCTCCATAGAAAGCATTCTCTTCTTTCTGTGAACTTCAGCAACTTTCTTGGGACCCATGACTCTATGTACTGTATGTAATTAAGTTACGTTCTCACAACACGATAAAGTAGCACAACACGATAATATGTACGTACTGCAACGAAATCACTAACGAATTTACGTTACTAAACGAAATCGTTGGAGCGAACGAATGCCGATTGCGTACGGTAAAGTTTCGGGTGCGAAGTGGCCGAGGTAAAGCACGCCAACACGTAGTACGTATGTATAGAAGATGCATGATGGGAGGGATGCTGTCCAATTAGAGAGAAGGATTCATGGCTTGGCTAGCATCAGGAACCAATGGGAGAGCAGAGGATGGTGGCGAGTCTACCATAACTAAGATGGCGGCGTGCGGCGCGAGTTTCAAATTGTTATGGGGGAATCTCGGACTTTCAGAAACCTTTCGTATCTTGAAAACTTTTCGTATGTAGAGCAGTAAAATTTTTCGTCTTTGCTTTCGTAACTTGGATTTTTCGTAAGTTGAGCCTTTCGTATCTCGAGGTACTACTGTATGTTCATTTGCATTACAAAGATGCAAGATGTCGCACAGGCGGCCACCGTCTTTGTTAGAAGGTAACGAAGGTCTTTAAGGTCGTCTTGAAGACGATATCCCTACGTCTTCTTATAGTGCTCTCACACTTCAGGAGCAGCGTGCGGCTCTCCAGGATTCTCGTGTGGCCTTTCATGCATCAGGGCGCTCGACAAGATCCTCTCTGAGATGCCGTTCAGAACCCTTGGTGTTCTATGCACCAATACGCTCGGTAAGACTCTCACGAGGACGTCTCTTGAAGACGCTCAACGTCCTACGCATTGAGACGTGAGGAAGCTTTTGCAGATGCTCGACGTCCTACACGAAGAGATGCTCATCAGGACGCTCTGGAAGATGCTCGACGTCATAAACATTGATAAGCTTTTTGGAAGACGCTCGATTGTCATACACATCTGACGCTCGCCAGGACGCTAGCGAGGACGCTTTTGAAGATGCTCGGCACATCCTACACGTCATGTCCGCTCGGCAGAGCGCTTGCCCATTAGGACGTTTCTTCAGAAACGTTAGGCCGTCCTACGCATCAAGACGTTCGGCAAAATTCATGCAAGAACGCTCTTCAAGAGGGCGTCGTCGAAGAAGAGGAAGGAGTTTGGTCTCGTCAAGATGTCTACTTCGCTTTCTACGAAGGGAGCGTTCAATAGAATCCATGACTTTGATTGAATTCCCAGAAAAAACACTGTAAGCAGATTTCGGTGTCATAAAACGCCTCGTCTGCTTTCGGGACTGCGCTGCCGAAGGGGAACATTAAGGTCCTACCTGTCGTAAGCCCAGTCTCTGATCAGGAATCCTGCCCCTTCCTCGATTTCTGCGGGAATCGGGAAGGCTTTATGCTCGAATTCCTGGATTACTTTCTGTCATGTAAATGGGTTAGTTCTCATTGACAAAGATCTTAATAACATTTTATCGCATAAGCGGATAAGCTCTCATTAACAAAATTCGAAAGAGCTCTCATTCATTAGTCAGAGGCTCATCCAGGAAAAAGACTTGTAGACTACGTCCATGAAGTCTTATGTCCAATATCATAAGAAGCTTGAACTGTCCTTTTCGATCCTCGGTTCTCACGAGGATCTCCATTCGAATAATATTAATTCGTTCTCTTGGCAAAGAGAACGAAGACAGTCGATTTCCATTCTCTCTTTCTTCCTCGTCGAGGAAAGAATGTACTAGAGAATTAGATGTTCAAGTGACTACAATACTTACGTATTTTATCTTTGCGTCATATTACTAATGTAGGGTTTAAGTCATGTACGCATATCATAGTTACCTCTACAGATGGCAACCGAAAAGACTGTTATTGTAAGTGTATTTAATCGGTCCTTCCTGCAAACTTCCAGGAGTTTCCGCTGTAAGGACAACGCTAAAAGGTATTGTTACAACAACACCAACTCAGCGTCTGCATCTAGCGAATTATGTTTCGCTTAAATATGCCTGCTTGAGAATTTCCTTCTGATCGATAATAGTAACAAACCTATTCCTTCGTAGAATAGAGTAGCTGGTAACTCAGGCAGAATAGTGCGAGCCGAGACTACGATAGAAGGCTGCTGTCATTGTGGATGAACGCAGTATATTTAATCGGTACTCCCGGCAACTTTCCAGGAGTTTCCGATTTAACATTTGGTTAATTAAGCGTAGTGTTACGACAACACAAAATCAGCTTCTGTATTTAGCGAATTCTGTTTCGCTTAAATATGCCAACTTGAGAGTTTCTGTTCAAAAAGTGGAAAATCTATTCCTTAGTAGAATAGAGTAGCTGGCAACTCGGCATAATGCTGCGAGAAGGTGAACGTAAGCTGCTGTAACTGACTCACCAGTCTCAATTCACCAATTCAGTATCAGGTAGCTCGCTGTTATGTGCGGTCGTGTACGTCTCTCTACCGCGGGATTGATTGACAAACCGTATCTCTGCCCTACAATCATGGACTTTAGCCTCGGGTTGAGGGGATTTCTAGTAATCATGAATAAATACGACTTCCTTTTACTAAGAAATTTTCAACAGAGATATCTCTTAGACCTGTTCGGCGCTGATTACCGCACTGTAACAGAATTCTGTACGAGTCTACCGCGGCATAGCACTATAATAATGCTCTCCTGCTTATGCAAAGCGCAGCCTTATTAGGGAAGGAAGCATGCTTAGTGAGGGAATGGATGAGTCTGCTGGGGACCATTTTCTTGCTTGAGAAGCTTGTTTCCCTGAATAGACTGCAATTCAGACCTCTACAGTTTTTCCTACAGGAGAACTGAAATAACATCAAAGATTTAGAAATAATTCTAAACATCTCTCAATGGGTTGAGGATCACCTCAGGTGATACCGAGAGGGTGCCAGGCATCCGGACAGAGGTACAGAGGTCCTGGCACATAATCTAAGAGAATTGGAAGCAATTTGGTTGGCTCTCCAGTTCCTCGAAGAGTGAGTTTTTGGTCGAGTGGTCCAAATCATCTCAGATAATTTCGCAGCTCTCTCATATCCCAAGAAGAGAGAGATGGTTATCGACATGGCACGGAACGTAACAATCCTCAAGAGATTCGTTACACTATTGCACGTCCGTGCGGATCTTCTCGATCGACGGCAGCAACTACTGACGTCTGAGTAATCCTCGCTTAGAAGTATGTTGAGAGTTGTGGAGACTTTAGAGACGTCCTTTCGTAGATTTCTTCGCAATATTGAAGACGAAGAAGCTTCCTCTACGTTGCTCCCTTATTCTCGATCCGAGAGCGGTAGCAATAGACGCCATCATATAGTATGGAATGGGGATAGTTGGTTAGTCTCTTTTCCCCTATTCAAAAGCTTAGGAAATATAATAGGATAATCGCTGGCGTCAGAGGGAGCGAGAAAGACGCTGATCGCCCCATGTTGGCCTTCGAGAGGCTGGATTCACAGAGGTCACGTCCTTCAGAGAGCACTTTCCAAGGACCCTTCCGAGAGAATCGGTCTACTTCTCAACAGCCTTCCACTTTCGATAGGTACCTAAAACCTCTCCGCTCTGAGTCTGAATGCGTTCAGACTGTCGAGAAGCGAGAGGATCTTCAAGATTAATTACAAGTCTCATTGCCAAAGCAAAGCAGTGCTGCATATTTTGCAGTGTACCAATCGGAGTGGGCCGATGCTGGAGATAGTGCAGGAAGAATGACTGTTCCTCCACCTCGACCTCTGTGAATTACTTTACCGTCTTCCCTTTCCGTCTGAAGTATGGGATAAGCTAGCAGTCCCAACGATTGTAGAATACGGACATATGTTGTTGACGGCCTCTAGGCTCAGAGATTCGGATCTGTCAAACAACAAAGCCCTTCACGATCTTTGAGGTCTGTGGAAATCTTGAAATGGTCTAGATCGAAGCTTCCGACATGGAACTTAGACGTAGTCTGAAGTTCCTGATGTCAAAGCATTTCGAACCTCTCCTTTCTGTAAACTTAATACACGTGACCAGAAAGGCTAATTTTCTAACCACTCTAGCTACGGCAAAGAGGGTTAGTGAGGTTTTAGCCATCATCAGAGGTTTTGGCTTTAGAGGACATAATTCGGTGTCCTCTAAGCCTTCCGTTCTTGCTAAGAACGAAAACCCGTCTAACCCTTGGCCCAGAGGCCTGGAGATCAAGGGGATGGCACAAATTATTGGGCAAGAGCCACAGAGAGTCCTGTGCCCTGTCGGGGCTCTCAAGTTTTATCTTGATAAAACTAAAGAAAGTCGAGGTCATTCGGACAATCTGCAGTGTTCCGTAAAAAGACCAGACTTGCCCATGTCGAAGAACGCCCTGGCGTTATTTTTAAGGAGTCTCTCTAAGAGGCTCATTCGTCATGTATGAACAAAGATTTGAAACCTTTCAAAGTAAATGCTCACGAGGTGAGGGCGCGGCCTCGGAAGCATTTCAACAGAGCATGGCACTCAGTTACATCCTGAGTACCGCGTTTTAGCGAAGCAACTCTGTGTTCGCTTCACACTCCCTGAGAGATGTGAAGACGTCATATGAGATCTGCTGCTCACCAGGGCCATACGTGTCCGCAGACAATTTTTGGGGGCAGGAAGTACCACTCATCCTATCCTGTAGAAAATGGTTAGGAAGAGCTCTTAATTTTATTTGTTGAGTCGCCGCCAATGGCGGACTTCCTAACTCTTAAGCCTTAGTTAAAACACCTTAACTTTGGCTAGGTTGGTCAGGTGGTGCTATTTATTTTACTTCTTAGCCCTCATGGTATGGTCAATATGGTCTAGACACATTGTGGTCACGCTCCCGTTGTCAGATCATCTAGAACTCACCAGCTATACAGGTCACGTCCTTGCTGGAGACTCTAGTAAAGCAAAAGCAGACTTGGGTGACAGTAATCACAAAGTCAGCTATGCTAACAGGTAAGGAACCAAGATGTCTATCATCTGCATGTGAAATGTTTCCCAAAATCCTTTTATTCTGTCCCTCCCCACCTCCAATGGTGGGAATCAGCTATATATATATCTGACAGGTAAGTGTCATGAACAAAATGATATTGTTATGATACAATAAAGTTTGTTCATACTTACCTGGCAGATATATATAATGCAAGTTACCCGCCCAACCTCCCCCTCTAGGGACAGTGGCATTAGAAAATCTGAATAGAAGATGGGAATGGTTCCTGACACCCACCTCCCAGCGGCGGGAATGGGTACGAACCACCTGGCCGACCACTGCGTGTGCCGGGAGTTTTGAAATTCTGTCGGACTTCGGAGAATATAGCTATATATATATCTGCCAGGTAAGTATGAACAAACTTTATTGTATCATAACAATATCATTTTATTTTCACATTATACGAGTAGCAAAACGATCGCCAAGCAACCACTTTTACCTAGCACACAGTACAGTACGAAATCATAAATTTTCATTATCTCTCTTCCACTACTGAAACTACCAAACAGTATAATAACCATTCATTTCTATTTTTTATTCTATCTTTACCTAATGTTTTTTTTATTAAATGTATTGCATGAATAAGTTTTTCAATTTACAGCATCCTTTTACCAATAGAATACATAGAGCACATGGGGTAGATGCTGACCAATAGGAGAGCAGGATCTTATGGCAGTGACTAGCATCAGGAACCAATGGGAGAACGGGAGGATGGTGGCTAGTCTACTCAGTTGGTGGCGCGCGAGTTTTAAAATTGTTCTCGATGATCCGGGCGAATCTCGGGACTTTACAACAACAACCTTTCGTAACCTGAACTATTTTCGTATGTAGAGCCAAAAAAATCTTCGTATTTGCTTTCGTAACTTGAATTTTTTGTAAGCAGGGACTTTCGTAAGTCGAGGTACCACTGTAATACAATACAGTGGTCCCCTCCGTATTCGCATGGGATGCGTACCAGACCCCCCCACGAATAGTTAGAATCCGCGAATGTTTGGAACCCCTATAAAAACGCTAAAAACAGCCTATTTTGTTAGTTAAAACTTGAGAAAAACCACTAAAAATTTTCATACTTGGTTTTTTTTAATAGTTTTATCACAAAAAGTGCATTTTATGATGAAATTGATAACAAAAACCAGGAATTTGGGGATATTTCTCATAGAAAAATACCGCGAATGTGCGAATTTTCCGCGAATAATGCAGGGAAACGTTCCCGAGAGAAATCTGCAAATGTGTGAGTCCGCGAATACGGGGGGTCCACTGTAATTGGGAGTCTTGCCGAGCGCCTGGATCCCTTGGTTTCGTTGGCGTTCGCCAAGTACTCGGCTTCATCATATTGCCGAGTGCCAGCCCGATTATCGTCTTACAAGAGTCGGGTCTTTCTTGCCGAGCGTGGGAATTCTTATGAATTCTAACGTTCGCCAAGCGCTCACTATTACGAGTGCTTGGATGGCGAGACAAGCCTTTATCAGTACAGATGAGTCCGCTCCTCAGTCTAGTTTGGAGTTATGTAGAGCTTGGATCCGCATGCAACAACTTCTGGGTGAATGGTCAAGTACCGTCCTTGTGTGGACCTAAGGGTCCGAGCGAGTAACAACAGACAGACTCCCTCTTATTCTTCTTCTCGGAGCTTCGGCCTTGAAGGAGAACAGTTAATTGGGAAGAAGTGATTGTTCTTTGTTGACGATTACCACTCATAATTATGTAGTGGTGATCTGCTCAGCTCACTCAGCTCGACCAGACAACTCTGCTAATCTGATTGCTTGGCTCTAACAATTTAACTCTGCTCTTGATCAGTGCAGTTCCTTGCTGTGACATAGCACCCTCCCTTCCTATGTTGCAGCGAGTTTTCACTGGGTCATCGTTTTTCGTCTTCGTCATCCAACGCCTCCTAACCTCCCTCTTCAAAGGGTTCCACATCCTAAGAAGAGGAGCGCTTTGTTTAACAGAGTGAAAGCATTGCAAGTTCAGGGAAGAGCGGTCATGAACAGTCAGTTCTCCTCTTTTTCCCTCTACTTCCTGGTTATACTGGAATGAACAAGGAAATAAGAGGAATTTTATGGAGTCTACTCCTCAGAGTTCGAACCTGAGAGACTATGTTTTTGGTTCAATCTTAGGATCTTACCAAACATACGTCAATCTGTTCAGGATGGATAGCACAGACAGGTTTGAATGCCTCTCTAGTGCTGCTGTTTTGGGAACAACCAGTTTGACTTGAACTAGTCGTCTTCAGTATCCTGTTATCTCCGTAGAAGTCTCCCTTCGGGAAAACTTCACTTTCGCTTTCTTCATTAGAAAATGAAGGAGGTCTGCTTCCAGACCTTATTCTTGTTCCTCGAATGAAGAATTAGGCTGGAGTGCGATTTACAGGAACCTACAAATATACTAGTATATTTCTCTCGCGACATGCTTCTGCTATCAGTTGCATTGTCCAAGTAGTAGGCGCATACCTATAAATTAATTTTCTGGTATGTGACCGAGACGAATAGTACCTTCTCTTAATTAATCTTAAACTCAGGACAGCCTTTCAGTTCTCCCAAGAGGTACTGGTTTTGATTTTGAGGTAACTAATGGTATTGTTTCCCAACAACACCACAGCATTTGCATTATCACCAAACAAGAGGGTTTTCTTCCCTCCCATTTTGGTTGAAGTGCAGATGATCAAGTGTATCTTTTTTTGCGCTCGATGGTTCTAGCTGAACGCATTCCTTCATGGAATGCACTACCGGGCAACTCAGTATGACAAGTCGAGTGAGTGTTATAGGGCTCTGTCTCAGTACTGCTCGCTCTCCAGATTCTTTTTGGTTTGGTATTGTTTCTCCTCTGTTGAGGATTAACTACCTATTCGAAGCTCTCTGCCCAGCAATCACAGACTTAGGTCTCTGGTTGGATCAGAATTCTCGCATAATCCCCATCTCTCCTGCACCACATTTACTGTTGCAAGAATTTTCAGACAGAGATATATCTCATTAGACTATTTATCATCTTTCTTTTTACCCCACGGTATAACAGAAGTCTGTAACCTAGTCTTCTGTTCCATCGCACCTGCCCCATCGGCTGCTGCAATGACGCAGAATGATTTTCTTTTGATAATTTGAGTTTTGTCTTCTAATATCCATTTCCTAATTCGTAAGGTGTTCAATTATTCTTTGTTCACCCCGAATTGTGAATTAATAATGAAGAACTTTGCTGTCCCCGCCTGACTAGCTCAGCTTCCAAAGTAAATAGAAACTTCCTTCCTGATCCAACCCACAAGAAGCAGTTCTTCAGGCAGTACAATCCCTCTGTTTTTATTACTGAAAGACTCCGCTTTCATTGCAAACTCTGACTTTCTCACTGAGCAGCAATGAAGTAGCGGATTAACTTTTTCAAGTCCCCTGTAAAACAACAGGGATTAAAGCCGTCTTTACTGGTTGGTGACATCGACAGGACTTTTCTATGATCAGAATCTTGAGTTTACTTCTCTCGATTCAACTGTGAAGACTTAGGTCCACATTCACCTTAGTCATTCACTAGTAATATAGTATTGTTTTTCCTAGGTTGAGATTCAACTACTGATGACAAACTTCTGTCTTGCCATCACAGGGACCTCGGTTTCTAGAAGGCAATTGACTATCGTCTAATGTGCACATGCCTTGCGAGAATCATCATCTTGTCTCGCAACATCGTTGGCGAACAAGAAGGCGATTTGTATGGTTGTTCTCAGCATAACCCTTCAAAAGGTAGATGTCATGTCGTGACTACATCATGGATGCTCAACAGCGGAATCAGTCAACATCTGTTGACGAGTCTGAGTCCTTCATGATCTGCGCTGTGGACTTTGTATTGGTTGATCCAGATCAGTCATTACTTTGTTGTATTGGTGTGTTGCTGTACCCATGAAGGATTGACACCCATCATTGAGTGTCGATGCCTTATCCACTGCAGACAGCCAATGCAGAAGTGTCATTGGTAGTGTTCAATGACCATCTTTCTGCGAGTCTTATGAGATGGTGAGAGACTTCTCTGCAGTTGGATAGTCCAGTGGATGGGTACATTTCATCATTCCAAAGGGTATGTCGGACTGAAAGATAGATGAGGTCTCATGCGACCTTATTTATATCTTTTGTCCTTCGGGTTTGCCCACAGGTCCTTAGAACCTCATTTCCTTGGACCGGTGGTGGATGCTTGCAGGTTGTGTTTGCTTACCTGGCTCCAAGAGAACAAGTTGCATCTCGCCTATGGTGTGCGGTTCAAGAGGTAAAAAGGATGTGAGTGTCTGGCCTCTCCACCTTCCCTTCCTCCTCCCTCTGCTCCTCTTCCATCAGGTTGAGGATAGGACTCGAACTTACACTGGCTGGTCGGGCAATTGATGTGGTAAGCTTGCACATCGAGCTTCCTTTCTATTTTTCTTATCAGAATCATAGAAGCAATCACGCTCCCTCCTTGAACAAAGGGAGGAAGGAGACTGGCAGTAATGCAAACACTTCCCAGAATTTTGCATTAATGCCCCCGACTCTAAATAATCTTCGCATCCCTTTTTCAGATGAGTTACGATTCTTCACTCATTTCAAAAAGGCCCAGAAGTCTGACTCTCGATCATGCAACTCCTATACTCCGTTCAGTTGTCAGAGGCAGGGCACTCCTCCTTGCTCTTATGACCACGAGGAATAGCCCAGGTGTGCAGAACTCAAGTTAGTTATAGAGGCTCACTCACATTCCTCCCATGCCACCCCTCAATCTGAACCTGGGCCAAAAGGCAAAGTGGAGTGATTTTACATCTGGGCAGGCTGGCCTACCCACCTACCAGACGGTAGTTACTGCCTAACCACCTTGTTCAAGAATTTAACAGCCATAATCCCAGCCTACACTTAAATTAATTCCTTATGTAAAGGACCTCAGGTTTGTATAGTTAGGAAAAATACAATTTACTTCCAAAAATTGACATTGTTTGCAAGGTGGTATGATGTAAAAAAAATTTGTAGAGAATTATCATCCCAACAACAAGTTGTATTCCGAGTCTCCAACATGTTTAAGGACATTGCCATGTTTAACTTAAAGCAAATTTTAAAGAAACGCCAGAAACAAACATCTCAGGACAGCTTTGTTGTGTGACAGGGGTCTAGTAACTCTCAAGCTGGTCCTAATGCCAGTAAAAAATTAAGAGGGGAAGTAACCTCAGATAATGCCAGTAAAAAACAAAGAGAAGTAACCCCAGATAAGTACTTGATACCTGAAGTCCTTCTGGAGGAAGATTTTCCTTCCAAACAATAACCTCCCCTCCTTTTCCCCTCCTCTCCGTCTTACATACGCCAACAGGTGTTTTCCATAAAGGTAAGAGTGATGTTTAATGTTCATTTATTCATTTTATTAGTCTTAATATATTTCTTACTGTTTTTTGTATGTAAAACTGTATATTCCCTATAAAATGTATTTTTTGTCCATATTGTTGGGGGTCAGGAATCCATTAATTGTATTTACATTATTCCTTATGGGAATAATAGTTTAGTTTTTCATACTTTTCGGATTTCGTGGGAGGTTTTGGAACAGATTATGTACATAAACTGAGGTTCCAGTGTATATAATCATTTGAGAGTACCTGCATAAGAAGTGGTCTTCCAATGGCTTTATGGGAAGTTCATTATTTGCTTCCTGCTTCTGCTAATTCTAAGGCAATCAACCAGGTTGATCCTTCTTTTTGAGATTTTACTTCCTATGGAAGATCCTCCAGCTGCAGCAACTATGGCACCTTGATGACAAGTGACTTCTTTTGCCTTGACTAGTTCTCATGCACTGGACAAGATCCAGACACCAGCCACTGCCAAGGAGAAATGCAAGTGCTTTCCTTTGCTCCACATACCTTCTTTGGCCTTTGCAGGTAAGTGTTTGATCACCCCCTGGCATTTCTTCCACCATAGGGTAGGTTGACACTGGTTGACCCATGCTTTCTTGGACACAAGAACTGCTCTTGATTCAAAGTCGGAGTCATCAGTTTCAGTCCTCCCCAAGCTGTTGCCTCTTGGGCGAATGTCAGCCAGGTGACTGCAACTCCCCACCACGACATCACTTGTGGTGATATATAGGTCAATCAGCCTGCAGAGAGAGAGAAAAGTTCTAGGAAAAAGTAAATCAATAAGGAATGGAAAACTAAGCAATGAAAATTGAATTCAGGAGATTCAGGAGAGAGGAATTCATTTGCTTTTGCTTAAACCTTTGGAGATCAGAAGAGTCCAAAACTACACAAGGCTAACTATTCCATGTTTTGGTTGTAGCCAATATAAATAGTCCTAGTATACTTAGTACAGTCAACCCCAGCTTTCTGCAGTCTCACAATTTGCGGACTTACTGAATCATGGATATTTTCTAGAACCTATCTATAATTTTTTTTATGGGAAACTCGCCTATTCACTGAATTTTTCATGAAGTAATAATCTGTATTTTCATATTTTTGTGACTAAATGCTGTAATGCATGTATATACATTTTTTGGTGAAATAATTACTTACAGTGCTTATGTATTTCTCAAGGCAAGCTATATAATCAGTTACTGAAACTTGGTAACATAGTAGTTAACTGATGATTATAAGGTGAGTGGGCTGCCATCTCCAAATATTTTTCACTTTGGCATAAGGGAAACAGTTGGCTGGTTGCGGTGAGAAATTGTTCACACCACAACAGAAATCATTGTTTATATGTAGGATATTTACTCTTCTAGGTGGGAGATGGTTTCTCTCATGTGGCAGGTGTAAGCTGGAACCCACCCAGATGTGTCATATTCCTGGTCATGACTGTAAGCAAATGAACAATGGCCCACGTAAGCAAATATGTATTTGGTGTCATATCAGTATGAGCAATGAGTTCAGATTATAACCCTACTGCCTGCCCACTACAACAGCCCTTGTTAAAGGGGAAAGATCAAATGTGGTTGCTGCCTACCTGCCATGATACTTGGCCTAAGCTGTTAGCCACAGAATGAGCAAAAAGTTAAAGATTGATCATTCTACCATTCTCCCCATACTTATTCTAAACTGACTACTGCTGGGAAGAAAAACTTTTTTTTGTAAGAGCTTTGGTGGTTACACAAACTGTTGAGCAGCTACAACAGGTCTCGAGGAGTATGTGTCCAGGAACTTGTGGGCAGTTTCCCTCATAAACAGTGACATCTGATACTAACCCAGATTACCTGAGGTACCAATAAGCTCTACTGAAATATAAAGGAGAGGTCCATGCCACTTTCCATGAGCTCTTCCCCAAATTAGATAACTTGTCTTCCCATGAAAAACTGTTGGCTAATTTGATCACTACACAAAACCAGAAAGAAATGTTATTACTAGAAACTGTATCTTAAGCTTGCAAGTATTTAATGAAAACTAGCTTACATTTTAGCCTAGGAGTTCAGGTCCCTTCACAGCAGGACCTTATTGATCTCACTAGGCACAAAAGCATCTCGTCCAGGTTCCAAAGTTGTCCCAAGTGAGGGATCAAGAAATTCTCCTATCTCTCATTAGAGACAGATGGATTCTTAGTTTTCACCAAAAACCAAGAGACAAACAATGACTAGACATCCCCAACCCTCCAAGGACAAGCTGTGTAACCTACCAATGGCCTCCAGCTGGCATTCATGCCAGCTGGAGGACATTTATAATTATAAAGAAAAGTTTCTTGAAACAGATTGGTTAATTATGTCATAGGTCATATGGATATCTTGTTTCCAAACAGAAATATGTAGTTAATTTTCCTAATTTGTGATCAAAATATTTTCTGAAACATTTGGACTTTTGGGAACAGGGTAATCAGCTTTCATGACTTTTAATTGCTTTTGGTCTATTTTGAAATAGATTTCAATACAAAATTATTCATTTGATAACCTCATCCTTGTGTTTGACATCTGTAAATTAGGGCAGTATAGTATTTTATATTACCAAATCTAGTTCTTGTGTACAAGGGCTCACAAGCAAACTTTTGTGTAGAGGATAATTTTTAATGTATTCAATTGTGTTATGTTCTTGGTGTGCAGAGTAACCTAACCATAAGGTATCATTTTATTAGTTTCTATAGTGGTTTCAGTCATTCTTTGATAATAATGTGTATCCATTAGTCTTAGTTTTAAAACTTCAATTTTATCATACAGGTTGCTGTTGAAGATATAATAGAATTCAAAGTAGATGATGAATTTGGTGGCGAAGAGGATGGAGGTCAGATTACCCATACTAAAAGCGTACATAGTAGATTACATGGTGGCCCTAACAGACTACAGGCTTCAGGAAGACTACAAGCTCCTAATACATTGTATGAAGATGATGACCTACAAAACAGAAGACAAACAGGTAGATTACAACCGCCCACCTCTGTCTATGATGAAGAAGAAATGCATCAAAATAGATTGCAATCATCTGGAAGATTACAGCCCCCCAACACTGTGTATGAAGAAGTACAACAGAACAGGTTGCAATCATCAGGAAGATTACAGCCGGCAAACACAGTATATGAAGAGGAGGAAATTCAAGAAACCTATGATTCATCTATAAGTAAGTTATATTGATTTGATATACAAACTTCTTAGTGTCCATATAATTAATGCTCTTATTATGATGCAAGCAACTGTACCTCTATTTAGTTATTTGAAAGGTACTTTAGTTTGTTGCCATTGTAAGGGCTTTTAATAGTTATAACTTGATGGGGATGTTGAAACAAATTGAAGGTTCTAAATTTAAAACTCAAACTTTACTTAACCTAATTTATTTCCTTAATAGTATTAGTTGTTTAAGACCTTCAACCTTAAATATCCTTAGCTTAGCCTAACTTAATCCTATAGTTTTTACCCCTAATAACTGAAAGAACTTTAATGCAATGTATAACCCAAGTATTTTCCACAAATCTTCAACTCAGCATGTCCCAAAATTTTGTCTCAGAATAAACAAAGATACTTATAGAAGTCACCATACAATTTAATTTATTTTTATTTTTTACAAAAGCCCTTTTCCCTTTTTCTCCTTCCAAACGAGAATCGGAGATCTCATTCACAACAAAATCAACATATAGATATGTACTACTGAGTACTTACTCTGATCCCTATCCTGTTTGGGGTAGTCACACTTATGACTTGAAAATGGGATGGTCTCACCAACTGCTAACTGCTTTGGTAGTTGTAAATGTTAATTTTCCAAGTACTAAAGCCTCTTCGGGTTCAGATAAAAGGGTGTACTCTTAAACAACTGTAAGAAAAGAGAAAAAACAAAGATTACTTAAACAATCTCTCACCCACAAGCACAAAACATAATAAAAAGCAGAAAACAAAATGTATTATTTCATTCAAACCAATAGTGAATTAAGTACCATACTCTCCCTTACTACATAAAAAAAAGGAAATTTCTCTCTCTCCTCTCTGCTCTCTCTCTCTCTCGCTCTACTCTCCTCTCTCTCTCTCTCTCTGAAGGAGAAAACACGCAAACCATCATAGTGATGAATGCGCAGGGTTAGTTACGAGTAACTCAAAAAGAAAAATAGAGTACTTAGAAGAAACTAACCCAAATTAAAAGAAAATAGAAAAATAGATATAATGAATATAAGTGAAACCTGGTATTCCCAAGAGACTGGGAATGATGATCAAATAAAGGGTTCCAAACTTATAGATCAGATAGAAAAAATAGAAATCAAGGGGGTAACCGCAATATATTGGGAAAGAGAAAAAACAAGGAAAAAATATATGAGAAATATAGTTAACTCAGAATGTGAACTAATAGCGGTAGAATTTGAATCTGAAAAATTAATGAACATAGTAATATATAGACCTCCTAATACTAAAGAGTTTGACTTAATAATTGAAAAATTGGATGATATATGTAGAAATCACAAGGACTGGACTATTCTCCTATCTGGTGACTTCAACTTTCCTTTCGTAGAATGGAAAGAACGAATCAGGAGATTGTGGATGTACTTATACATATAAAAAAGAGAGTAATAGTAGTGCAGAAGATAAGAGGCAATTCGAAAAGCTATTAGATATGCTACTAGAATACAACATTCAACAAATAAATCACCTGCCAACAAGAAAGGAAAATACTTTAGACCTAGTATTTGTGAACGAGGTGAATTATGTTAAAGAAATAATAGTTTATAATGCGAGTATTTCAGACCATAATGTCATAGAATTAACAGTTCATTCCAAAGCAAGTGAAAACAGAGATAAGCAAGAAATGAAAAAGTGGGAAGGATATGGAAAATACAACTTCTACAGTAAAAATATAAATGGTCAGAAATAAATGAAGAATTAAACAAAGATTGGGATAACATTTTCGTAAGCGATGACATAAGAGTAAAGTACGGAGATATTATATAAAATATTAGAGAAAATAGTGGATAAATATATACCGAAGAAGAAAAGTAAACATCATTCATGCATACCAAGAGACAGAAGGATCTTGTTCCAGAAAATCAGAAAGTGGAAAAAAGGTCTTGCAAAAGAAAAAAATGCATGGAAAGTTATAGAACTAAAAAGTAAGATAGAAAATGCAGAACAAAAGATTATACAATCAAAAGAAAATGAAAAACGGGAATTGGAAGAAAAAACCCTATTAAATATCAAGCAAAACCCCAAACTATTATACTCATATGCGAAGAAGATGAATAAAAGAAGAATAGAAAATAGGCCCTCTGAGAATTGAAGGGCGAGAATTAACTGTCAATTTGCAAAAAAACAAAAGGAAATTTGCAAACCGATACTGGCAGAACGATTTATAAAGAGAGAATTCACCCCTAGAATAGATAATGAAGATAATGATATAGAAGTAAGGGACGAAAATAGTGAATATTTAGCTGACATAGAAATTAATGAAGCTGATATTGTGCAGGCAATTAATGCAAATTAAAAATGGAGCTGCTGCAGGGCCTGATGGAATCCCTGCTATTTTGTTAAAGAAAGTAGTTCATTCTATCGCAAAGCCACTTGCAATATTATTAAGACAAAGTGTAGATACAGGCAAGATTTATGATGAGCACAAATTAGCATATATCACCCCTACTTTCAAAAGTGGATCAAGACTTGAGGCAAGTAATTATAGGCCTGTGAGTCTAACATCACATATTATGAAAGAAAATGTATGAAAGGGTAATGAAGAAAAATATTATGAAACATTTAATAAAAAATAATTTGTTTAATATAGGACAACACGGTTTCGTACCCGGAAAAAGTACACAAACCCAACTGTTAGTCCACCGTGAGAACATATTCAAAAATATGAAAGCGGAAATGAAACAGATGTGGTATATCTAGACTTTGCAAAGCTTTTGACAAAGTAGACCATAATATATTAGCAAAGAAAATTAGTAAACAACAATATCGTTAGATAACAAAATAGGAAGATGGTTAAAAGAATTTTTACACAACAGAAAAACAGATAGTTATTGCAAACGATGAGAAATCGGATGAAACCAAGGTAATATCCGGTGTGCCACAGGTACGGTGTTAGCTGCAATACTGTTTGTTATTATGATTGAAGACATTAGACAGTAATGTTAAGGATTCGGTAGTGAGTAGTTTCGCTGATGACACAAGAATAAGTAGAGAAATTACTTGTGATGAAGATAGGAACGCTCTACAAAGAGACCTTAACAAAGTATATGATTGGCAGAGGAAAATAGGATGGTATTAACTCAGATAAATTTGAATCAATAAATTATGGAGACAGAGAAGGAAAGCTATATGCATATAGGGGACCTAATAATGAGACAATCACAAATAAGGAAGCAGTTAAAGACCTTGGTGTGATGATGAATAGGAACATGTTATGCAATGATCAAATAGCAATTCTTTGGCAAAATGTAAAGCAAAAATGGGAATGTTGTTACGGCACTTCAAAACAAGAAAAGCTGAACACATGATTATGCTTTATAAAACATATGTTCGTAGTCCACTTGAATATTGCAATATGATAGGTACCCTACACTATCAAAAGGATATTGCACAAATAGAGAGTGTACAAAGGTCCTTTACAGCTAGAATAGAAGAAGTTAATGGACCTTGACTACTGGGAAAGACTACAATCATTAAAATTATATAGTCTAGAAAGGAGAGAGAACGCTACATGGAAACAGATAGAAGGAATAACAGAAAATATCATGGAACTAAAAATATCAGAAAGAGCAAGCAGAAGGTAGATTAATAGTGCCCAAAACAATACCAGGAAAAATAAGGAAAGCACACGGACATTAATCCACTACACCAGCATCGATAATGCAGCGTCTATTCAATGCGTTGCCAGCTCATCTGAGGAATATATCAGGAGTGAGCGTAGATGTGTTTAAGAATAAGCTCGACAAATATCTAAACTGCATCCTCCCAGACCATCCAAGATTGGAAGATGCAAAATATACCGGAAGATGTACTAGCAACTCTCTGGTAGACATTAGAGGTGCCTCACACTGAGGGACCTGGGGCAACCCACCGAACAACTGTAAGGTCTGTAAGGTCTCTCTCTCTCTCTCTCTCTCTCTCTCAATACCCCACTGTACTCCAGAATTGGATCTTGATTTCGGATCCATGGTCTCTCATATACTTTGGTTCCGAACTACTTGAACTAAGCTCATTTCAACTGGAGACTTACATCAGCTTCAGCTTTGCTAATAACTGACATGGCTGCTATCATCTCTTCCATGCTCTCATTTATTTCTGCCACACTGACCCTCAAGCTATCCAAAAAAATTTCCCACTTACACTCTCCTGTACTTCTAACTCTTTCTCACTCACACTCACTTCCACATTCACTCTTTCGACACTTTCAGTCAGAGGGAACTTGCCAAGTTCACTTCTTCCACATCCCACTCAAATCCTTCAAAATCAGTGACACCCTCATTCTTACTACCACCCAACCACATTGCAGGGGTATTTTCACTACTCACACTTACAGGCTTCTCAAACCCCTCAAGATCAAACGACCCATGTCGTGTACCCTGCAAACAACTCTCTAAATGTATCCTTACTCTTTCTGTTCTTCTTTTTAGGCTTTCTCGTATGCTCCACTAACACTGGTCGTTTATCTCCCCAATTTCTATCTTCTATTGCTTCACTTTCCTTTTCTTTCCTTAATAGCTGCGTAAGTGGGATGCTCTATTATGTATTTCAGTGGTTTTTTTTATTTATCTCTTACATTTCCTTCGTCATTCCTGTTTTCTAGCACATAACTCAAATACTTAATCCACTGGACCAAACTGTTTTCACTACATACGATCCTTTGTACTTCTCACGCATTTTACTCACTGTCAATCTTCCCTTCTCAACCCCCTACTTCAACTCCTTATCACCTATTCTGAAACTTTCAAACCTTTCATTTGCTTGTTTCCACACCTCCCGCTCATCTTCATTCAAATCTAACCTCACACTCCTCTCATAATTCGTTGCATACTCACTTGGAAGTATGCCAGTGCTTTTATGTACTGACCCATTATACAACTCTACCACTCTTCCTAACAACAAATCCCATTCATTCTCTTTATCAGTCAACATTCGTTACATCGCCACTCACACAGGCAACAAGACATTACAGACAACTCTTGCAGCATTCTCACTACAGAGGTCCTCGAGTTACGACGTTGATCCGTTCTTACGATGCATCGTAACACGATTTTCAGAGTAAGTCGGAACATTGAAAAATACCACATGATTTAATGTAAATACCTATCAATAACAACGAGAGAACAATTCCTTACCTTTATTAGTTTGATTGGCTTGCACACTGGAGAGGAAGCTGCGGTGCTGGAGAGACTGGGGGAGGTTAGTGAAGAGAAAAAGAACCCTCCGAAGTTTTGCTGGAGATGTCTGAGGAATCAGATGATTCTTGAGGTGAGGCAGAACATACTAGTACTGGGGAGATGCTGAGGCAGGTGATCTTGAGGTGAGGCAGAACATACTACTGGAGATGTTGGGGCAGGTGAGTCTTTAGGTGAGGCAGAACCTACAGAAGGTGCTGGAGATACTGGGGCAGGTGAGTCTGGGTTAGCAGAACTTCAGAAGGTGCTGGAGATTGTGGGGCAGGCGAGTCTGGATTAGCAGAGGCAGCTGAGGTAGAGGGTACAGGATCTCCTGCAGGGCCTCTCACCTTCTTAAAATACTGCTCCAGGTTAGTCTGAATAGAGAGCGACCTCTTTTCATCCAAGATCTCCAATTGTAACACTGCATCAAATCCATGACGCCTCTGGAAACCCTAGTGAACTGTCCAAGTTGGGATCCTGAGCCTCAAAAGTTGACAACGCTTGCTGCAACTCTGCAAAACCTCTTATCAAGTCCTGCCTTGTGAAAGCCTTAGGCTCTGGGGTGGGTGCTTCTTTCTTCTTCCTCTATTATCTGCTTCTCCAGTTGTATCAGGTCCTCAGCAGATAACTCCTTGCCATGAGACTCCAGCAGCTCTGTAAACATCATCAACCTCCATCTCCAAATTGATTTCCTTACTCAGGGCAACAACGTTCTTGACAACTAGCTGAACTGTGTCCTCAAACCCATGAAAATCATTCACAAATTGAGGACAAATTTTCTTCCAGACACCATTCATGTTTGTTTGCTTAACCTCCTCCCAGGAATTAGCAATGTTCTTTACAGCATCAAGGATGTTGTAGGATTTCCAAAAGTCCTTCAGAGTCAAGTCCTTCTTGGTTTCAGTTGCCTGTAAAGCCATAGCAATTGTCCTTCGTAGGTAGTAGGCCTTGAACGAAGCAATCACTCCTTGGTCCCATAGGCTGTCGTAAAAGGGCCGTGGTATTAGGTGGAAGGTAAACCACCTTGACATTAGGGTTGAAGTCTCCAGCTGGGCAGGGTGTCCAGGGGCATTGTCAGCACTAGCAACACCTTAAAGGGGATACCCTTGGAGGCGCAATACCACTCCACACTTGGAACAAAATGGTTTACGAAACCAGTCCTCAAACACTGGGGGGGGGGCAAGTAAAGTCACCCATGCCTTCTTGTTGGGACTTCCAAATATTACTGGTAGTTGACCCTTCCAAATGCCCTTGAGTGCCCTTGGATTTTCAGCCTGATACACCAACAAGGGCTTCAGTTTGAAGTCGCCAGCAGCATTACCCCCAATAAGTAAGTTAGCCTCTCCTTGCTGGCTTTATGACCGGATGCTGACTTCTCCTCCTTGGCGATGTAAGTGCGGTTAGGCATAGTTTCCAAAACAAACCTGTCTCGTCTACGTTAAACACTTGCTGAGCAGAATAACCCCCCTCCTTAATTATCTCAGACAACGCTTTAGGAAATTCACTCGCTGCTTTCTCATCCCCACTAGCAGCTTCACCTTGCAATTTAAGGTTATGGTAATTGGCCCGAGCCTTAAATCGCATAAACCAAGGCCCCTACTAGCCACAAACTCTTCACTTTCACTTCCCTCCCCCTTTTCTTTTTCAACGCTTCAACAATCTTTTCGCCTTCTCCTGAATCACCATAAGGCTGACTGGGATACGCCGTTGATTTTGTCTTCCAACCAAAGCACAAGATAACCTTTCATTTCAATTATTAGACCACTACGCTGCTTAGTTATCACTGTCGCTTTCATAGGAGCAGATCCTTTCACATGTTCAACGATGCGCTCTTATCTTTGATAATGGTAGCAACGGTCGAACGGCTAAGGCCAAGCGAGCGGCCAATGTTTGTTGGCGTTTCTCCCTTCTCAGATCGCTTTATAATGTCCACTTAATTTCCATGGTGATGGCCTTCTTTTCTTCGATGCACTACCATCAGAAGAGTCCGCCTTGCGCTTGGGAGCCATAACAAAGAGCAAAAAGTTACAAAAACGATACAACACGAGGGAGAGAGAGGCAGTGTAACAACCAAAATGGCGTATGGGCGAGGAATGAGCGTAGCGAAGCGACGCCGTCCTCTCCCCACAAAGCGTATTCTTCCGCCGTGCGCCTGGAACTAGTTCGCGTTTGTTTACGTTGCTTACGACGCTAAACCGCGTAAGACGGAACGACGCAAAATATTATTTTTTATATTTTTATGGGGGCGCGTTCGTAACCACGAAACATCGTAAGTTCGAAGACCAGCGTAACCCCCTCGAGGACTTACTGTAGTCTTATTCTTCAAAACTTGCACAACCTACAAACTTACTCTTGTGATCTACCATAACAACTGCTTCTGCAATCCTCTTGGAGTTACTAGCAAAGCTACACAATCAATTGCCACTAACTCAAATGGTTCTTTCAGACTCAACTTCAAAACGGGTGGCTAGTACGATACACTGATACTTCCCCTTTCCCCCTGACAGTTCTTTGCATGTAAACTGCCACATCTGTACAAATTTTCCTCAAATATGAAAAAGGAAAACAGAATCTCTTTCATACACGTAACTTAAACTTTCCCGTATGTCCATATTGCTCATGGACTAGAACATCACCCCTGTTCCACTCATCTAGAACAATGGAATATACATCACTCTCCCATCTTCTCCCTTGAAAAATACACCACGCCTTCACACAGCACAAATCCTCAGCAAATGCAACCATTTACTCAACAACAGGCCATCTTCTCCCAGGTACTCCCTCTGATAAACCACCTCAACCTACCACAAAACACTTCTGCTGCATCCCCTTTGTTCTCTGTTGTTAGCTGTTCATTCTCATTCTTGTCCAACTCCACTGTATCCTCATCCTCACTCAGACTTCTACTATTAACTCCCACTGTATCCTCATCTTCACTCAGACTTGTACTATTCACTCCCACAAACCTGGCAATACTTTACTGGCTCACTTTGAATTCTCCCTATTACAAACCTCATCTTTAAACAGAAGTCCTTTCCCAACATCCACTACCAATCCATTTTTCCTCAAAAACAGGAAACAACATGGCATTTGCTCACCCCTCCCAGTTACCACAAAACACGCTTCCAACTCTATCTTTCCCAACCTTACCTCCAGCCTCACTTTTTCCCCATCCAGCGGACCTTCCTGCTATACCTGTCACCACTCTCCTTCCAATTCACTCCCTCAACATATCTAATCACGCACAGTCAACAATGGTATTTGCTTTCCCATGTCAACCGGACTAGTTGTTCATATGCGAACAAACCTTCGGTGTTAACAATAGGATAATTTCTAGCGCCTAGCTGGATCCAGTTAAAAAACAGATGAAAGCAAGGAATCGTGTGATATCTGGCAATGCATGTGTAGATCGGGTGAAGAGTGGTCAAGGACCAACCACTTACGCCACCACGTCAGTCTTTTCTTTAACCGCCTGGGTGAGAGTCTTGGTTAACCTCTGTCAGCCTTGACTCGGTCATTGCTTGTTTCGCTTGTGTTTACTGTGTGTGTGTGTGTGTTTGGCTGATTCTGCTCCTTGGCCTTGTCAACGTGTGTGCCCCGGAATTCCAGGTTTTCCGTGTTCTCGTTTTTTGGCTTCGGTGGCATCCGATCCCCACATCACATGTAGTAGGTGCCATTTTAATTATTGTACTGTAACAAATCCTTGCACGGACTGCCATGCATGGCCTAAAGAGCATTGGAAGTAATTTTATCGGAAGATAGAGCATCGGAGGGTTTCTGTCTTCCTTCTTAGGAGGTTTTTCACCTCTTCCCAATGCTTTTGCTTCTGCAGTATTCACCCCCCATATTAGCGTTGTTCCTGTGTCTCCTTCCTTTTCTTCCATTGATTCGTTGCTGGAAGTATCGGGAAGCCACCAGGCTGATTTTTGTAATGTCACCCCTTCTTTTTTAGGAGTTAATTTGATTCCTGGGAAGGGGAGGCTTTTTCATCATTCTCATTTATTACAGAGTCAGAGGCGTCCAAGATAGTGGCGATTTGGAGGATGCTCGGGCTAGGGGGTCCCCCGTCCTTGGAGGGGTTGCTAGCGCACTTAACAGAGGCTCGCATCCCACCTCCTCAGGCTGGCCAGGCCATCACCCCTCCTCCCGGTCTTGTCTTCGTGGGTAGCCGAGGTCAGCCATCTTGTATTGTTCTGCAAGTGACTTATGTTGCTTCTTCGAGTCGGATGGAAGCCGTGGCATCAGCCCTGTTGATGACGTCACGGGATCCATCGTTGTGTGTTCCTCTACCAGTGGCATCTGATTCCCCTTCACATCGAGGGAAGCCGTGACGTCATCACCACTTGTGACGTCACTCCCATTTGTCTCCTCTGCACTGCCTCTCTCAGCCGTGATGCATCTCTGCCGCCCAGTTTCGCCACATCTCCCTTCCATGTCATTGGAGCCTTCTCTTACAGATCAGTCTGAGGTTATTTGCCAGGCATTGCTTAAGAGGTTGGACTCGTGTTTTGGATGGTAAGTTGGCTGCCTTGTCGGTTGGGAGGACTGGAAGGAAATGTGTTGCTTTGTCCCCACCTCCTGCGAAGAGATCGC
>NC_061108.1:42376086-42522898 GCF_015104395.2 Macrobrachium nipponense
GCGATCTCTTCGCAGGAGGCGGGGACAAAGCAACACATTTCCTTCCAGTCCTCCCAACCGACAAGGCAGCCAACTTACCATCCAAAACACGAGTCCAACCTCTTAAGCAATGCCTGGCAAATAACCTCAGACTGATCTGTAAGAGAAGGCTCCAATGACATGGAAGGGAGATGTGGCGAACTGGGCGGTAGAGATGACATCACGGCTGAGAGAGGCAGTGCAGAGGAGACAAATGGGAGTGACGTCACAAGTGGTGATGACGTCACGGCTTCCCCTCGATGTGAAGGGGAATCAGATGCCACTGGTGGAGGAACACACAACAATGGATCCCGTGACGTCATCAACAGGGCTGACGCCACGGCTTCCACCCGACTCGAAGAAGCAACAAAAGTCACTTGCAGAACAATACAAGATGGCTGACCTCGGCTACCCACGAAGACAAGACCGGGAGGAGGGGTGATGGCCTGGCCAGCCTGAGGAGGTGGGATGCGAGCCTCTGTTAAGTGCGCTAGCAACCCCTCCAATGACGGGGGACCCCCTAGCCCGAGCATCCTCCAAATTGCCACTATCTTGGACGCCTCTGACTCTGTAATAAATGAGAATGATGAAAAAGCCTCCCCCTTCCCAGGAATCAAATTAACTCCTAAAAAAGAAGGGGTGACATTACAAAAATCAGCCTGGTGGCTTCCCGATACTTCCAGCAACGAATCAATGGAAGAAAAGGAAGGAGACACAGGAACAACGCTAATATGGGGGGTGAATACTGCAGAAGACAAAGCATTGGGAAGAGGTGAAAAACCTCCCTAAGAAGGAAGACAGAAACCCTCCGATGCTCTATCTTCCGATAAAATTACTTCCAATGCTCTTTAGGCCATGCATGGCAGTCCGTGCAAGGATTTGTTACAGTACAATAATTAAAATGGCACCTACTACATGTGATGTGGGGATCGGATGCCACCGAAGCCAAAAAACGAGAACACGGAAAACCTGGAATTCCGGGGCACACACGTTGACAAGGCCAAGGAGCAGAATCAGCCAAACACACACGCACACCACAGTAACCACACACACACGTAAACACAAGCGAAACAAGCAATGACCGAGTCAAGGCTGACAGAGGTTAACCAAGACTCTCACCCAGGCGGTTAAAGAAAAGACTGACGTGGTGGTGTAAGTGGTTGGTCCTTGACCACTCTTCACCCGATCTACACATGCATTGCCAGATATCACACGATTCCTTGCTTTCATCTGTTTTTTAACTGGATCCAGCTAGGCGCTAGAAATTATCCTATTGTTAACACCGAAGGTTTGTTCGCATATGAACAACTAGTCCGGTTGACATGGGAAAGCAAATACCATTGTTGACTGTGCGTGATTAGATATGTTGAGGGAGTGAATTGGAAGGAGAGTGGTGACAGGTATAGCAGGAAGGTCCGCTGGATGGGAAAAAGTGAGGCTGGAGGTAAGGTTGGGAAAGATAGAGTTGGAAGCGTGTTTTGTGGTACTGGGAGGTGAGCAAATGCCATGTTGTTTCCTGTTTTTGAGGAAAAATGGATTGGTAGTGGATGTTGGGAAAGGACTTCTGTTTAAAGATGAGGTTGTAATAGGGAGAATTCAAAGTGAGCCAGTAAGTATTGCCAGGTTTGTGGGAGTGAATAGTACAAGTCTGAGTGAAGATGAGGATACAGTGGGAGTTAATAGTAGAAGTCTGAGTGAGGATGAGGATACAGTGGAGTTGGACAAGAATGAGAAAGAACAGCTAACAACAGAGAACAAAGGGGATGCAGCAGAAGTGTTTTGTGGTAGGTTGAGGTGGTTTATCAGAGGGAGTACCTGGGAGAAGATGGCCCTTGTTGTTGAGTAAATGGTTGCAATTTGCTGAGGATTTGTGCTGTGTGAAGGCGTGGTGTATTTTTCAAGGGAGAAGATGGGAGAGTTGATGTATATTCCATTGTTCTAGATGAGTGGAACAGTGGGGATGTTCTAGTCCATGAGCAATATGGACATACGGGAAAGTTTAAGTTACGTGTATGAAAGAGATTCTGTTTTCCCCATATTTGAGGAAAATTTGTACAGATGTGGCAGTTACATGCAAAGAATGTCAGAAGGGGAAGTATCAGTGTATAGTACTAGCCCACCCGTTTTGAAGTAGAGTCAGAAAGAACCATTTGAGTTAGTGGCAATTGATTGTGTAGCTTTGCTAGTAACTCCAAGAGGATTGCAGAAGCAGTTGTTATGGTAGATCACAAGAGTAAGTTTGTAGGTTGTGCAGTTTTGAAGAATAAGACTAGTGAGAATGCTGCAAGAGTTGTCTGTAATGTCTTGTTGCCTGTGTGAGCGAGATGT
This sequence comes from Macrobrachium nipponense, assembly GCF_015104395.2. Taxonomy (NCBI): domain Eukaryota; kingdom Metazoa; phylum Arthropoda; class Malacostraca; order Decapoda; family Palaemonidae; genus Macrobrachium; species Macrobrachium nipponense. The sequence goes on from NC_061108.1 coordinate 42,378,433, forward strand.
AACGAATGTTGACTGATAAAGAGAATGAATGGGATTTGTTGTTAGGAAGAGTGGTAGAGTTGTATAATGGGTCAGTACATAAAAGCACTGGCATACTTCCAAGTGAGTATGCAACGAATTATGAGAGGAGTGTGAGGTTAGATTTGAATGAAGATGAGCGGGAGGTGTGGAAACAAGCAAATGAAAGGTTTGAAAGTTTCAGAATAGGTGATAAGGAGTTGAAGTAGGGGGTTGAGAAGGGAAGATTGACAGTGAGTAAAATGCGTGAGAAGTACAAAGGATCGTATGTAGTGAAAACAGTTTGGTCCAGTGGATTAAGTATTTGAGTTATGTGCTAGAAAACAGGAATGACGAAGGAAATGTAAGAGATAAATAAAAAAAACCACTGAAATACATAATAGAGCATCCCATTACGCAGCTATTAAGGAAAGAAAAGGAAAGTGAAGCAATAGAAGATAGAAATTGGGGAGATAAACGACCAGTGTTAGTGGAGCATACGAGAAAGCCTAAAAAGAAGAACAGAAAGAGTAAGGATACATTTAGAGAGTTGTTTGCAGAGTACACGACATGGGTCGTTTGATCTTGAGGGGTTTGAGAAGCCTGTAAGTGTGAGTAGTGAAAATACCCCTGCAATGTGGTTGGGTGGTAGTAAGAATGAGGGTGTCACTGATTTTGAAGGATTTGAGTGGGATGTGGAAGAAGTGAACTTGGCGAGTTCCCTCTGACTGAAAGTGTTGAAAGAGTGAATGTGGAAGTGAGTGTGAGTGAGAAAGAGTTAGAAGTACAGGAGAGTGTAAGTGGGAAATTTTTTGGATAGCTTGAGGGTCAGTGTGGCAGAAATAAATGAGAGCATGTAAGAGATGATAGCAGCCATGTCAGTTATTAGCAAAGCTGAAGCTGATGTAAGTCTCCAGTTGAAATGAGCTTAGTTCAAGTAGTTCGGAACCAAAGTATATGAGAGACCATGGATCCGAAATCAAGATCCAATTCTGGAGTACAGTGGGGTATTGAGAGAGAGAGAGAGAGAGAGAGAGAGAGAGAGAGAGAGAGAGAGAGAGAGAAATTTCCTTTATTTTATGTAGTAAGGGAGAGTATGGTACTTGAATTCACTATTGATTTGAATGAAATAATACATTTTGTTTTCTGCTTTTTATTATGTTTTGTGCTTGTGGGTGAGAGATTGTTTAAGTAATCTTTGTTTTTTCTCTTTTCTTACAGTTGTTTAAGAGTACACCCTTTTATCTGAACCCGAAGAGGCTTTAGTACTTGGGAAATTAACATTTACAACTACCAAAGCAGTCAGCAGTTGGTGAGACCATACCATTTTCAAGTCATAAGTGTGACTACCCCAAACAGGATAGGGATCAGAGTAAGTACTCAGTAGTACATATCTATATGTTGATTTGGTTGTGAATGAGATCTCCGATTCTCGTTTGGAAGGAGAAAAGGGCTTTTGTGTAAAAATAAATTAAATTGTATGGTGACTTCTATAAGTATCTTTGTTTATTCTGAGACAAAATTTTGGGACATGCTGAGTTGAAGATTTGTGGAAAATACTTGGGTTATACATTGCATTAAAGTTCTTTCAGTTATTAGGGGTAAAAACTATAGGATTAAGTTAGGCTAAGCTAAGGATATTTAAGGTTGAAGGTCTTAAACAACTGTAATATTATTAAGGAAATAAATTAGGTTAAGTAAAGTTTGAGTTTTAAATTTAGAACCTTCAATTTGTTTCAACATTCCCATCAAGTTATAACTATTAAAAGCCCTTACAATGGCAACAAACTAAAGTACCTTTCAAATAACTAAATAGAGGTACAGTTGCTTGCATCATAATAAGAGCATTAATTATATGGACACTAAGAAGTTTGTATATCAAATCAATATAACTTACTTATAGATGAATCATAGGTTTCTTGAATTTCCTCCTCTTCATATACTGTGTTTGCCGGCTGTAATCTTCCTGATGATTGCAACCTGTTCTGTTGTACTTCTTCATACACAGTGTTGGGGGGCTGTAATCTTCCAGATGATTGCAATCTATTTTGATGCATTTCTTCTTCATCATAGACAGAGGTGGGCGGTTGTAATCTACCTGTTTGTCTTCTGTTTTGTAGGTCATCATCTTCATACAATGTATTAGGAGCTTGTAGTCTTCCTGAAGCCTGTAGTCTGTTAGGGCCACCATGTAATCTACTATGTACGCTTTTAGTATGGGTAATCTGACCTCCATCCTCTTCGCCACCAAATTCATCATCTACTTTGAATTCTATTATATCTTCAACAGCAACCTGTATGATAAAATTGAAGTTTTAAAACTAAGACTAATGGATACACATTATTATCAAAGAATGACTGAAACCACTATAGAAACTAATAAAATGATACCTTATGGTTATGTTACTCTGTACACCAAGAACATGACACAATTGAATACATTAAAAATTATCCTCTACACAAAAAGTTTGCTTGTGAGCCCTTGTACACAAGAACTAGATTTGGTAATATAAAATACTATACTGCCCTAATTTACAGATGTCAAACACAAGGATGAGGTTATCAAATGAATAATTTTGTATTGAAATCTATTTCAAAATAGACCAAAAGCAATTAAAAGTCATGAAAGCTGATTACCCGTTGCCCAAAAGTCCAAATGTTTCAGAAAATATTTTGATCACAAATTAGGAAAATTAACTACATATTTCTGTTTGGAAACAAGATATCCATATGACCTATGACATAATTAACCAATCTGTTTCAGGAAACTTTTCTTTATCAATGTCCTCCAGCTGGCATGAATGCCAGCTGGAGGCCATTGGTGGGTTACACAGCTTGTCCTTGGAAGGTTGGGGATGTCTAGTCATTGTTTGTCTCTTGGTTTTTGGTGAAAACTAAGAATCCATCTGTCTCTAATGAGAGATAGGAGAATTTCTTGATCCTTCACTTGGGACAACTTTGGAACCTGGACGAGATGCTTTTGTGCCTAGTGAGATCAATAAGGTCCTGCTGTGAAGGGACCTGAACTCCTAGGCTAAAATGTAAGCTAGTTTTCATTAAATACTTGCAAGCTTAAGATACAGTTTCTAGTAATAACATTTCTTTCTGGTTTTGTGTAGTGATCAAATTAGCCAACAGTTTTTCATGGGAAGACAAGTTATCTAATTTGGGGAAGAGCTCATGGAAAGTGGCATGGACCTCTCCTTTATATTTCAGTAGAGCTTATTAGTACCTCAGGTAATCTGGGTTAGTATCAGATGTCACTGTTTATGAGGGAAACTGCCCACAAGTTCCTGGACACATACTCCTCGAGACCTGTTGTAGCTGCTCAACAGTTTGTGTAACCACCAAAGCTCTTACAAAAAAAAGTTTTTCTTCCCAGCAGTAGTCAGTTTAGAATAAGTATGGGGAAAATGGTAGAATGATCAATCTAACTTTTTGCTCATTCTGTGGCTAACAGCTTAGGCCAAGTATCATGGCAGGTAGGCAGCAACCACATTTGATCTTTCCCCTTTAACAAGGGCTGTTGTAGTGGGTCTGGCAGGCAGTAGGGGTTATAATCTGAACTCATTGCTCATACTGATATGACACCAAATACATATTTGCTTACGTGGGCCATTGTTCATTTGCTTACAGTCATGACCAGGAATATGACACATCTGGGTGGGTTCCAGCTTATACCTGCCACATGAGAGAAACCACCTCCCACCTAGAAGAGTAAATATCCTGCACATAAACAATGATTTCTGTTGTGGTGTGAACAAACATGTTGGAGACTCGGAATACAACTTGTTGTTGGGATGATAATTCTCTACAAATTTTTTTTACATCATACCACCTTGTAAACATGACAATTTTTTTAAGTAAATTGTATTTTTCCTAACTATACAAACCTGAGGTCCTTTACATAAGGAATTAATTTAAGTGTAGGCTGGGATTATGGCTGTTAAATTCTTGAACAAGGTGGTTAGGCAGTACTACCGTCTGGTAGGGTGGGTAGGCCAGCCTGCCCAGACGTAAAATCACTCCACTTTGCCTTTGGCCAGTTCAGATTGAGGGTGGCATGGGAGGAATGTGAGTGAGCCTCTATAACTAACTTGAGTTCTGCACACCTGGGCTATTCCTCGTGGTCATAAGAGCAAGGAGGAGTGCCCTGCCTCTGACGACTGAACGAAGTATAGGAGTTGCATGATCGAGAGTCAGACTTCTGGGCCTTTTTGAAATGAGTGAAGAATCGTAACTCATCTGAAAAAGGGATGCGAAGATTATTTAGAGTCGGGGGCATTAATGCAAAATTCTGGGAAGTGTTTGCATTACTGCCAGTCTCCTTCCTCCCTTTGTTCAAGGAGGGAGCGTGATTGCTTCTATGATTCTGATAAGAAAAATAGAAAGGAAGCTCGATGTGCAAGCTTACCACATCAATTGCCCGACCAGCCAGTGTAAGTTCGAGTCCTATCCTCAACCTGATGGAAGAGGAGCAGAGGGAGGAGGAAGGGAAGGTGGAGAGGCCAGACACTCACATCCTTTTTACCTCTTGAACCGCACACCATAGGCGAGATGCAACTTGTTCTCTTGGAGCCAGGTAAGCAAACACAACCTGCAAGCATCCACCACCGGTCCAAGGAAATGAGGTTCTAAGGACCTGTGGGCAAACCCGAAGGACAAAAGATATAAATAAGGTCGCATGAGGCCTCATCTATCTTTCAGTCCGACATACCCTTTAGAATGATGAAATGTACCCATCCACTGGACTATCCAACTGCAGAGAAGTCTCTCACCATCTCATAAGACTCGCAGAAAGATGTCATTGAACACTACCAATGCACTTCTGCATTGGCTGTCTGCAGTGGATATGGCATCGACACTCAATGATGGTGTCAACTCCTTCATGGGTACAGCAACACACCAATACAACAAAGTAATGACTGATCTGGATCAACCAATACAAAGTCCACAGCGCAGATCATGAAGGACTCAGACTCGTCAACAGATGTTGACTGATTCCGCTGTTGAGCATCCATGATGTAGTCACGACATGACATCTACCTTTTGAAGGGTTATGCTGAGAACAACCATACAAATCGCCTTCTTGTTCGCCAACGATGTTGCGAGACAAGATGATGATTCTCGCAAGGCATGTGCACATTAGACGATAGTCAATTGCCTTCTAGAAACCGAGGTCCCTGTGATGGCAAGACAGAAGTTTGTCATCAGTAGTTGAATCTCAACCTAGGAAAAACAATACTATATTACTAGTTGAATGACTAAGGTGAATGTGGACCTAAGTCTTCACAGTTGAATCGAGAGAAGTAAACTCAAGATTCTGATCATAGAAAAGTCCTGTCGATGTCACCAACCAGTAAAGACGGCTTTAATCCCTGTTGTTTTACAGGGGACTTGAAAAAGTTAATCCGCTACTTCATTGCTGCTCAGTGAGAAAGTCAGAGTTTGCCATGAAAGCGGAGTCTTTCAGTAATAAAAACAGAGGGATTGTACTGCCTGAAGAACTGCTTCTTGTGGGTTGGATCAGGAAGGAAGTTTCTATTTACTTTGGAAGCTGAGCTAGTCAGGCGGGGAACAGGCAAAGTCTTCCATTATTAATTCACAATTCGGGGTGAACAAAGAATAATTGAACACCTTACGAATTAGGAAATGGATATTAGAAGACAAAACTCAAATTATCAAAAGAAAATCATTCTGCGTCATTGCAGCAGCCGATGGGGCAGGTGCGATGGAACAGAAGACTAGGTTACAGACTTCTGTTATACCGTGGGGTAAAAAGAAAGATGATAAACATAGTCTAATGAGATTATATCTCTGTCTGAAAATTCTTGCAACATAAATGGTGGTGGTAGGAGAGATGGGGATTATGAGGAGGTAATTTTCTGATTCCAACCACCAGAGACCATAAGTCTGTGATTGCTGGGCAGAGAGCTTCGAATAGGTAGTTAATCCTCAAACAGAGGAGAAACCAATACCAAACCAAAAAGAATCTGGAGAGCGAGCAGTACTGAGACAGAGCCCTATAACAAGCTCCACCTCGACTTGGTCGATAACTGAGATTGCCCGGTAGTGCATTCCATGAAGGAATGCGTTCAGCTAGAACCATCGAGCGCAAAAAAAGATACACTTGATCATCTGCACTTCAACCAAAATGGGAGGGAAGAAAACCCTCTTGTTTGGTGATAATGCAAATGCTGTGGTGTTGTTGGGAAACAATACCATTAGTTACCTCAAAATCAAAACCAGTACCTCTTGGGAGAACTGAAAGGCTGTCCTGAGTTTAAGATTAATTAAGAGAAGGTACTATTCGTCTCGGTCACATACCAGAAAATTAATTTATAGGTATGCGCCTACTACTTGGACAATGCAACTGATAGCAGAAGCATGTCGCGAGAGAAATAATACTAGTATATTTGTAGGTTCCTGTAAATCGCACTCCAGCCTAATTCTTCATTCGAGGAACAAGAATAAGGTCTGGAAGCAGACCTCCTTCATTTTCTAATGAAGAAAGCGAAAGTGAAGTTTTCCCGAAGGGAGACTTCTACGGAGATAACAGGATACTGAAGACGACTAGTTCAAGTCAAACTGGTTGTTCCCAAAACAGCAGCACTAGAGAGGCATTCAAACCTGTCTGTGCTATCCATCCTGAACAGATTGACGTATGTTTGGTAAGATCCTAAGATTGAACCAAAAACATAGTCTCTCAGGTTCGAACTCTTGAGGAGTAGATCCATAAAATTCCTCTTATTTCCTTGTTCATTCCAGTATAACCAGGAAGGTAAGGGTGGGAAAAAGAGGAGACTGACTGTTCATGACCGCTCTTCCCTTTGAACTTGCAGTGCTTTCACTCTGTTAACCAAAGCATTCAATTCCTACAACTATTTCATTCGCGCTCCTCTTCTTAGGATGTGGAACCCTTTGAAGAGGGAGGTTAGGAGGCGTTGGATGACGAAGACGAAAAACGATGACCCAGTGAAAACTCGCTGCAACATAGGAAGGGAGGGTGCTATGTCACAGCAAGGAACTGCACTGATCAAGAGCAGAGTTAAATTGTTAGAGCCAAGCAATCAGATTAGCAGAGTTGTCTGGTCGAGCTGAGTGAGCTGAGCAGATCACCACTACATAATTATGAGTGGTAATCGTCAACAAAGAACAATCACTTCTTCCCAATTAACTGTTCTCCTTCAAGGCCGAAGCTCCGAGAAGAAGAATAAGAGGGAGTCTGTCTGTTGTTACTCGCTCGGACCCTTAGGTCCACACAAGGACGGTACTTGACCATTCACCCAGAAGTTGTTGCATGCGGATCCAAGCTCTACATAACTCCAAACTAAACTGAGGAGCGGACTCATCTGTACTGATAAAGGCTTGTCTCGCCATCCAAGCACTCGTAATAGTGAGCGCTTGGCGAACGTTAGAATTCATAAGAATTCCCACGATCGGCAAGAAAGACCCGACTCTTGTAAGACGATAATCGGGCTGGCACTCGGCAATATGATGAAGCCGAGTACTTGGCGAACGCCAACGAAACCAAGGGATCCAGGCGCTCGGCAAGACTCCCAATTACAGTGGACCCCCCGTATTCGCGGACTCACACATTTGCAGATTTCTCTCGGGAACGTTTCCCTGCATTATTCGCGGAAAATTCGCACATCGCTGTATTTTTCTATGAGAAATATCCCCAAATTCCTGGTTTTTTGTTATCAATTTCATCATAAAATGCACTTTTTGTGATAAAACTATTAAAAAAACCAAGTATGAAAATTTTTAGTGTTTTTTCCTCAAGTTTTAACTAACAAAATAGGCTGTTTTTAGCGTTTTTATAGGGGTTCCAAACATTAGCGGATACTAAACTAATTCGTGGGGGGGTCTGGTACGCATCCCATGCGAATACGGAGGGGACCACTGTATTGTATTACAGTGGTACCTCGACTTACGAAAGTCCCTGCTTACAAAAAATTCAAGTTACGAAAGCAAATACGAAGATTTTTTTGGCTCTACATACGAAAATAGTTCAGGTTACGAAAGGTTGTTGTTGTAAAGTCCCGAGATTCGCCCGGATCATCGAGAACAATTTTAAAACTCGCGCGCCACCAACTGAGTAGACTAGCCACCATCCTCCCGTTCTCCTGGTCCATTGGTTCCTGATGCTAGTCCACTGCCATAAGATCCTGCTCTCCTATTGGTCAGCATCTACCCCTGTGCTCTATGTATTCTATTGGTAAAAGGATGCTGTAAATTGAAAAACTTATTCATGCAATACATGTAATAAAAAAAACATTAGGTAAAGATAGAATAAAGAATAGAAATGAATGGTTATTATACTGTTTGGTAGTTTCAGTAGTGGAAGAGAGATAATGAAAATTTATGATTTCGTACTGTACTGTGTGCTAGGTAAAAGTGGTTGCTTGGCGATCGTTTTGCTACTCGTATAATGTGAAAATAAAATGATATTGTTATGATACAATAAAGTTTGTTCATACTTACCTGGCAGATATATATATAGCTATATTCTCCGAAGTCCGACAGAATTTCAAAACTCCCGGCACACGCAGTGGTCGGCCAGGTGGTTCGTACCCATTCCCGCCGCTGGGAGGTGGGTGTCAGGAACCATTCCCATCTTCTATTCAGATTTTCTAATGCCACTGTCCCTGAGGGGAGGTTGGGCGGGTACTTGACTATATATATCTGCCAGGTAAGTATGAACAAACTTTATTGTATCATAACAATATCATTTTGTTCATGACACTTACCTGTCAGATATATATATATAGCTGATTCCCACCATTGGAGGTGGGGAGGGACAGAATAAAAGGATTTTGGGAAACATTTCACATGCAGATGATAGACATCTTGGTTCCTTACCTGTTAGCATAGCTGACTTCGTGATTACTGTCACCCAAGTCTGCTTTTGCTTTACTAGAGTCTCCAGCAAGGACGTGACCTGTATAGCTGGTGAGTTCTAGATGATCTGACAACGGGGGCGTGACCACAATGTGTCTAGACCATATTGACCATGCCATGAGGGCTAAGAAGTAAAATAAATATCACCACCTGACCAACCTAGCCAAAGTTAAGGTGTTTTAACTAAGGCTTAAAGAGTTAGGAAGTCCGCCATGGCGGCGACTCAACAAATAAAATTAAGAGCTCTTCCTAACCATTTTCTACAGGATAGGATGAGTGGTACTTCCTGCCCCCCAAAATTGTCTGCGGACCATACGTATGGCCCTGGTGTAGCAGCAGATCTCATATGACGTCTTCACATCTCTCAGGGAGTGTGAAGCGAACACAGAGTTGCTTCGCTAAAACGCGGTACTCAGGATGTAACTGAGTGCCATGCTCTGTTGAAATGCTTCCGAGGCCGCGCCCTCACCTCGTGAGCATTTACTTTGAAAGGTTTCAAATCTTTGTTCATACATGACGAATGAGCCTCTTAGAGAGACTCCTTAAAAATAACGCCAGGGCGTTCTTCGACATGGGCAAGTCTGGTCTTTTTACGGAACACTGCAGATTGTCCGAATGACCTCGACTTTCTTTATTTTATCAAGATAAAACTTGAGAGCCCGACAGGGCACAGGACTCTGTGGCTCTTGCCCAATAATTTGTGCCAATCCCCTTGGATCTCCAGGCCTCTGGGCCAAGGGTTAGACGGGTTTCGGTCGTTAGCAAGAACGGAAGGCTTAGAGGGACACCGAAAATTACTGTCCTCTAAAGCCAAAACCTCTGATGATGGCTAAAACCTCACTAACCCTCTTTGCCGTAGCTAGAGTGGTTAGAAAATTAGCCTTTCTGGTCACGTGTATTAAGTTTACAGAAAGGAGATGTTTCGACAAATGCTTTGACATCCAGGAACTTCAGACTACGTCTAAGTTCCATGTCGGAAAGCTTCGATCTAGACCATTTCAAGATTTCCACAGCCCGACCTCAATAGTCGTGAAGGGCTTTGTTGTTTGACAGATCCAGAATCTCTGAGCCTAGAGGCCGTCAACAACATATGTCCGTATTCTACAATCGTTGGGACTGCTAGCTTATCCCATACTTCAGACGGAAAGGGAAGACGGTAAAGTAATTCACAGAGGTCGAGGTGGAGGAACAGTCATTCTTCCTGCACTATCTCCAGCATCGGCCCACTCCGATTGGTACACTGCAAAATATGCAGCACTGCTTTGCTTTGGCAATGAGACTTGTAATTAATCTTGAAGATCCTCTCGCTTCTCGACAGTCTGAACGCATTCAGACTCAGAGCGGAGAGGTTTTTAGGTACCTCTCGAAGTGAGGCTGTTAGAGTAGACCGATTCTCTCGGGAAGGGTCCTTGGAAAGTGCTCTCTGAAGGACGTGACCTCTGTGAATCCAGCCTCTCGAAGGCCAACATGGGGCGATCAGCGTCTTTCTCGCTCCCTCTGATGCCAGCGATTATCTTGTTATTAGTTTCCTAAGCTTTTGAATAGGGGAAAAGAGACTAACCAACTATCCCCATTCCATACTTATATGATGGCGTCTATTGCTACCGCTGCTCGGATCGAGAATAAGGGAGCAACGTAGAGGAAGCTTCTTCGTCTTCAATATTGCGAAGAAATCTACGAAAGGACGTCTCCAAAGTCTCCACAACTCTCAACATACTCTAAGCGAGGATTACTCAGACGTCAGTAGTTGCTGCCGTCGATCGAGAAGATCCGCACGGACGTGCAATAGTGTAACGAATCTCTTGAGGATCATTACGTTCCGTGCCTATGTCGATAACCATCTCTCTCTTCTTGGGATATGAGAGAGCAGCGAAATTATCTGAGATGATTTGGACCACTCTACCAAAAACTCACTCTTCGAGGAACTGGAGAGCCAACCAATTGCTTCCAATTCTCTTAGATTATGTGCCAGGACCTATGTACCTCTGTCCGGATGCCTGGCACCCTCTCGGTAACACCTGAGGTGATCCTCAACCCATTGAGAGATGTTTAGAATTATTTCTAAATCTTTGATGTTATTTCAGTTCTCCTGTAGGAAAAACTGTAGAGGTCTGAATTGCAGTCTATTCAGGGAAACAAGCTTCTCAAGCAAGAAAATGGTCCCCAGCAGACTCATCCATTCCCTCACTAAGCATGCTTCCTTCCCTAATAAGGCTGCGCTTTGCATAAGCAGGAGAGCATTATTATAGTGCTATGCCGCGGTAGACTCGTACAGAATTCTGTTACAGTGCGGTAATCAGCGCCGAACAGGTCTAAGAGATATCTCTGTTGAAAATTTCTTAGTAAAAGGAAGTCGTATTTATTCATGATTACTAGAAATCCCTCAACCCGAGGCTAAAGTCCATGATTGTAGGGTAGGGCAGATACGGTTCGTCAATCAATCCCGCGGGAGAGAGACGTTACCACGACCGCACATAACAGCGAGCTACCTGATACTGAATTGGTGAATTGAGACTGGTGAGTCAGTTACAGCAGCTTACGTTCACCTTCTCGCAGCATTATGCCGAGTTGCCAGCTACTCTATTCTACTAAGGAATAGATTTTCCACTTTTTGAACAGAAACTCTCAAGTTGGCATATTTAAGCGAAACAGAATTCGCTAAATACAGAAGCTGATTTTGTGTTGTCGTAACACTACGCTTAATTAACCAAATGTTAAATCGGAAACTCCTGGAAAGTTGCCGGAGTACCGATTAAATATACTGCGTTCATCCACATGACAGCAGCCTTCTATCGTAGTCTCGGCTCGCACTATTCTGCCTGAGTTACCAGCTCTCTATTTACTACAAGGAATAGGTTTTGTTACTATTACGATCAGAAGGAAAATTCTCAGCAGGCATATTTAAGCGAAACAATAATTCGCTAGATGCAGACGCTGAGTTGGTGTTGTTGTAACAATACCTTTTAGCGTTGTCCTTACAGCGGAAACTCCTGGAAGTTTGCAGGAAGGACGATTAAATACACTTACAATAACAGTCTTTCGGTTGCCATCTGTGAGGTAACTATGATATGCGTACATGACTTAAACCCTACATTAGTAATATGACGCAAAGATAAAATCCTAAGTATTGTATTCACTTGAACATCTAATTCTCTAGTACATTCTTTCCTCGACGAGGAAGAAAGAGAGAATGGAAATCGACTGTCTTCGTTCTCTTTGCCAAGAGAACGAATTAATATTATTCGAATGGAGATCCTCGTGAGAACCGAGGATCGAAAAGGACAGTTCAAGCTTCTTATGATATTGGACATAAGACTTCATGGACGTAGTCTACAAGTCTTTTTCCTGGATGGAGCCTCTGACTAATGAATGAGAGCTCTTCTCGAATTTTGTTAATGAGAGCTTATCCGCTTATGCGATAAAATGTTATTAAGACTCTTTGTCAATGAGAACTAACCCATTTACATGACAGAAAGTAATCCAGGAATTCGAGCATAAAGCCTTCCGATTCCCGCAGAAATCGAGGAAGGGGCAGGATCCTGATCAGACACTGGGCTTTACGCAGGTAGGGGACCTTAATGTTCCCCTTCGGCAGCGCAGTCCCGAAAGCAGACGAGGCGTTTTTATGACACCGAAATCTGCTTACAGTTTTTTCTGGAATTCATCAAGTCATGGATTCTATTGAACGCTCCCTTCGTAGAAGCGAAGTAGACCATCTTGACGAGAAACCTCCTCCTCCCTCTTCTTCGACGACGCCCTCTTGAAGAGCGTTCTTGCATGAATTTTCCCGAACGTCTTGATGCGTAGGATGCCTAACGTTCTGAAGAACGTCCTGGCAAGTGCTCTGCCGAGCGACATGACGTGTAGGATGCCGAGCGTCTTCAAAAGCGTCCTCGCTAGCATCCAGATGTGTATGACATCGAGCGTCTTCCAAAAAGCTTATCAATGTTTATGACGTCGAGCGTCTTCCAGAGCGTCCTGATGAGCATCTCTTCGTGTAGGACGTCGAGCATCTGCAAAAGCTTCCTCACGTCTCAATGCGTAGGACGTTGAGCGTCTTCAAGAGACTCCTCCGCGAGAGTCTTACCGAGCGTATTGGTGCACAGAACACCAAGGGTTCTGAACGGCATCTCAGAGAGGATCTTGTCGAGCGCCCTGATGCATGAAAGGCCACCCGAGAGGCGTCCTGGAGAGCCGCACGCTGCTCCTGAAGTGTGAGAGCACTATAAGAAGACGTAGGGATATCGTCTTCAAGACGACCTTAAAGACCTTCGTTACCTTGCATAAGCAAAGACGGTGGCCGCCTGTGCGACATCTTGCATCTTTGTAATGCAAATGAACATACAGTAGTACCTCGAGATACGAAAGGCTCAACTTACGAAAAATCCAAGTTACGAAAGCAAAGACGAAAAATTTTACTGCTCTACATACGAAAAGTTTTCAAGATACGAAAGGTTTCTGAAAGTCCGAGATTCCCCCCATAACAATTTTGAAACTCGCGCCGCACGCCGCCATCTTAGTTATGGTAGACTCGCCACCATCCTCCTGCTCTCCCATTGGTTCCTGATGCTAGCCAAGCCATGAATCCTTCTCTCTAATTGGACAGCATCCCTCCATCATGCATCTTCATACATACGTACTACGTGTTGGCGTGCTTTACCTCGGCCACTTGCGCACCCGAAACTTTACCGTACGCAATCGGCATTCGTTCGCTCCAACGATTTCGTTTAGTAACGTAAATTCGTTAGTGATTTCGTTGCAGTACGTACATATTATCGTGTTGTGCAACTTTATCGTGTTGTGAGAACGTAACTTAATTACGTACAGTACATAGAGTCATGGGTCCCAAGAAAGTTGCTGAAGTTCACAGAACGAAGAGAATGCTTTCTATGGAGACAAAAATGGAGATAATAAAAAAGTATGAAGCTGGCTTGCGGTTGAGTGTGATCGCTAAGGATACGGCCGAAAATCCGTCGACGATAGGCACCATCCTTAGCAGAAGGAAGCCACCCAAAGCAGCTACACCTTCCAAGGGCGTCACTATTTTGTGTCCAACAAGAGGAGCCCATGTGCATGAAATGGAAAGGCTGCTTCTTTTATGACTGAGGACCAAAGAAAATCGATGGCGATACGATAACCGAGACGGCAATCTGCCAGAAGGCCAGCGCTATTTTCGGCGATTTGATTGCCCAAGCCAAAGACGATGCGGAGAGGGGACATCAACCGGCAACCCCAGAGTTCAAGGCTTCTCATGGGTGGTTCGAAAAATTCCGTAAACGGACTGGCATCCATTCGGTGGTGAAGATTGAAATTACGAAAACTATAAAAAAAAGTAAAAAAACGAAATGTAAAAATAAAAAAAGACAAAAATAAATTTTATTTTAAGTTTTTTTGTAAAGTTTAATGTGTTACAGTTTTGTTAATGTGTTTTGTAAGTTGTTTGTTTTTTGACATTTTTTTTATGTGTTTCGTAAAGTTAAGTGTACGTATCTGCCGTTTGTCCTCCTCCTCCTCCTCTGCCGCCAATTTCGGAGATAGCCTCACTCGAAAGGTAAGCTTCCACATTTTACATTACAGTAATAATATTTCTTGTACACTAATATACACTTTATTTACAGTTTGGATTTTTATTCATAATTTAGGTATTGAATGGTCCAAATTGTTGTAGTATTTCATTGTTTATTAGGTCAATTTAGCTTTATTATGAAATTTAATGGGGTGTTTTTTGGAGGGCTTGGAACGGATTAGCCATTTACTTGTAAAATGTGTTCCAAGATACGAAAAACTCATTATATGAAGGCCGCCTCGGAACGGATTAATTTCGTATCTCGAGGTACTACTGTATCCAGAAACGCGCTCAAAAAAGGAACGCCGAGCGTTCCGAAAGGCATCCTCGCGAGGTGCTTGCCGATCGTCCTGACTGTATTCTTTGAGCGTCTTGAAGAGCGTCCGGAAAAGGAGAGCGACGAACATCAAGGGAAGCGTCATAGTGAATGACGTGCGTCAACACGAGTAACCTGAGAGGCTTCCTGGCGAGGGGAGAGCCGCTCATGAAATGGGAGCGTCCTAAGCAGAAGTACAGTGATCATCATCAGGACGAGTCATAAGGACGTTCGGAACTCTTGACAAAAACGACGGCTGCCTGTGCGACATCTTGCGTCTTTGTCACGCTCATCGACACTGCAGAAGGGCATTTAAAAGGACGCCTGTGTGTTCTTGGGTATGAGGAATGCTTTGCCCCCTTCTCCTTCGAAAACTAGGTAGTCTGTCCAGCTAGCTGCTGAACCAGAGTCATCTCTGTCCGCTGACCGAGCGTCCCTTAGGGACGAGTAAGAGGCGTCTTGGCAAGCTGTTTGACTATGCAAATCAGCTTGCCGGACGTCAAGCTTATCAGCTTGAACAAAATCCTGTTTCATAGTAAGCGAACATCACATAACGTATACGGAGCGCCATGAGGAGAGGAGGGAGGGGAGCGTCTTGGAGAGCAAGAAAACAATCCTTGCTACAAGAGTAACGGCGTTCCTTCCTCTCGATAGAGCGTTGAGTGTCTCGAAAGGCGTCCTCGTGAGGGTTCTGCCTTATAGATATTTTTTTATCTCTTGACAAAGACGAACGGCCCGCCTGTGCGACATCTTGCGTCTTTGTCACGCTTATCTAAGCCTATATTAAGTCATGCCGAAGGGACGCCAGATCAGTACTCTGACGCTCCCTCCTGACGAGAGAGGACGTGAAGCATCCTCTTCTCTAAAGCTTCTTTTTTATAGGGCGCGAGTCCTTCCAAAGCTCCAAGACCCTGCCTGGGGAGGTACGCCGCACCTCGGTGAGGACGAGAAGCAATCTTTCATGATTCGTGCACGTGCCCGATCTTTGGCAGCCTGGGAAGCGTCTTCAGGTCCTGCCGAAGGGACGCCAGATCGGTGGGGGTCCTCGTAACCCTCCTTCGGCTTTCGACATGCCCTCTCCCTGTGGTCCTGGGAGTCCGACAGAGGTCTAGACCTATGAGGCGTTATAAGCCAATCTGACGCCCCCTCCACAACACTAGGGCACTAATTCAACATCACTACACTCGCAACACTGATTGGAGATCGAGTACTTATGTAATCCACCATAACAGAAAGGGCATTACCTCTGACAAACACTTCCTCTAGGCCCGTAGGCCATACCACAAGGTTAGGCAAAATAAAGTTTACAGGAGGTTAGTTTCATTACCCTGACTTCTGTTTACTGATCTTGGAGGAAGACCTCCTGATTCTATTACTCTCTAATTTGCGTACATACGAATCATACATCTTCCTTCGGAATCAGTCAAATATCTCACTAATTACATTGATGTTTCAACAAGAATTATGTACACGTCGTGCATATTAAGTGAGAATCTATCGAAAGTTTCGTTATTCTCACCCAACCCCTTGCAGACAACAAAGTCTGAAACTAGCCTAACTAGATTCAGACGTCTTATGTCAAGAAATTCAAAAATTAAAACAAATCAATTTTATGATAGCGTATGCCTAGCCGCAAATCTAAGTTAATAAACCAAAAAGAAAACAACCAAGATACTTAAGCGGCAATGAAGTTCCAAAATCCTAGGCGGAGGTAATGAAAACAGGTTTTTACATTACCGGCGACAAAAGAAAATCTGAATAGAAGATGGGAATGGTTCCTGACACCCGCCTCCCAGCGGCGGGAATGGGTACTAACCACCTGGCCGACCACTGCGTGTGCCGGGAGTTTTGAAATTCTGTCGGACTTCGGAGAATACAGCTATATATATATCTGACAGGTAAGTGTCATGAACAAACAAAAGGTTGGAAGCTTTTTTGTTTGTTTGTTTGTTTGTTTATTATAGTTAATGGTTACATAATAATTATTTGAAATGAGTACATGCAATACATATAATAAAAAAAATTGTGAATTAGACATCATAAAATATAAAATAAATCAGACTGCTATCATCGAAGCCAACAAATATTTTCTAGAATTCTTCTTCTGTTTTAATATTATGTTTCATTATAGCTGTCAGTAACTCGGTACCTCCATTAGGTAAAGACAGAATAAAGAATAGAAATGAATGGTTATTATACTGTTAGGTAGTTTCAGTAGTTAAAGAGAGATAATGAAAATTTATGATTACTAAACTGTGTGCTAGGTAAAAGTGGTTGCTTCGTGATCGTTCGGTACTCGTAGTGCTGAATGTAAACAAAAGGTTGGAAGCATATTTTGTTTGTTTGTGTATTATAGTTAATGATTAATTAATAATAATTTGAAATGAGTGCATAACAATTTTTTATATATTTTATTGGCATATTCTATGCATTTTATTGGCATATTCTAAGCTTTTAGCTTCTTAGTTTTAGATGTCAGAATCATAGACTAGGCTACAGTAGCAACTGCTAACATAGGCTAGACTTATTGCTATGGGACATATGCTAAAGTCCTAATATATGCAGTAAAAATGGGGTTGAACATTACATGCAGTTGAATATTACTCAAGTATGTACAGTATTTAGCCTTTTTGGAGTCATATTTCTTCCGTCGGATTGGCGTCGTAACCCTAGAACATGTGTTGTAAGCCTGGAAATATAATTTACTGGGGTGTTTTTATTGGGCTTGGAACGAATTAGGCAATTTACATGTTCTTCAGAGTGTTGACCATCCTATCAATGTAGATTCCTTTTCAGTCCTTACTTGCAGAACCAACGCAATGGAGCTCGGAGTGGTTGAGTCTCTATATACCATAAGAGATAAACCCTCTCTTTGTAATAATGAAAGGTCTGTTGAATTGCTGTGTTTTTAGATTTTTAGATTTTTTCTGCTCTCTTTGACAACAAACAATGTATTTCTCTATATTTTAAGATTTTGCTGTGAGTTTAGGTTATTATGTCTTGTAATTGTGTAATTTTATATCTTATTTTGCTTCGTTAATTTTAATGTAACTTAAAGTAATTATGTAATTTTATCTTATTTTGCTTTGTTTTGTTTAATGTAACTTCTATTACGTCATGATTTTAATTGTAAAATAATATTTCATTATAGATTGCCCGATGACGGAGGAAAGTAAATCTCCGAAACTAGTTGCAAATAAAGATGCTCTTCATTCAAGCCCTGGTTTTAATATTTATTATTTGTCTCCGATTTCCACGGAACTCTTTCTATTGCTGTATATAATAGTATAATATTTATATATAATAATATATATGTATAAATAATATAATGTGTTATGCTATATTATATTATATATATATATATATATACTATATATATATATATATATTATATAGTATATATTATAAATATAGCATATATCTTATATAGTTATTATTTAAATAAACATGTGCACATCTTACCATGAGAAGAAACTTCACCAGCTAAGAGGGCCTCCTCTTCCTCTTCATCTAGATCATATTCATAATCTAAATCATCTCCTATCAGCTCCTCTTCCAATCTGCCAAATACAAATAGATATGAGAGTTTTTGCATGACTAACACAACAAGTATATCTACAGATAATAAATTAAACATACCACAAAATTATCAAAGTAATATGATATTGTTATGATACAATAAAGTTTTGTACATATTTACCGCTGGGCAAGTATATATACTTAGCTATAATCTCCGACGTCCTGACAGAATTTCAAATTTCGCGGCACACGCTACAGGTAGGTCAGGTGATCTACCCTCCCGTCGCTGGGTGGCGGGACTAGGAACCATTCCCATTTCCTAATCAGATTTTCTCTTCCACCTGTCTCCTGAGGGGAGGCTGAGCGGGCCATTAATGTCTATATACCTGCTCGGGGTAAGTATGTACAAAACTTTATTGTATCATAACAATATCATTTTTGTACATGCAACTTCCCTGGCAGATAATATAACCTACCTTAGCTGATTGGGCAATCCCCTTGGTGGAGGGTAAGAGACAGCTAAATACCTATATATAACAAAACAGGAAAACAACATATGTTGTAGGTTATAAAGAAAAAACCTTGGTTCCTACCTGAATGGGCAGAAGACTTCAAGGATACTGTCTATGAGTCTGCTTGCCTCAAGAGCTTCAGCGAGGATGAGACCTGTGACTGATAGCCCTTCTGGATCGTGTCAATGGGGGCTGCCCACTTACTTGACAGAGCCTTCTATTGGATCGTGTCAATGGGGGCTGACCCACTTACATGACAGAGCCTTAACCTGTATCATATCAATGGGGACTCGTCCTCTTACATGACAGAGCTTTAGGTATCAAAATACAAGCAGCACAAAACCAATCCCGACCACCTGACCAACTCTAACCCGTGTTAGAGCTAACAATTGAAAGGGGTTACCACTTAACCCTCTTTCAAACAAATATAAAAACGTAACACCAAATTCAAAATTAAACTAAACTAACAAGGATTAGTCTCAGCTCCCTGTCCCAGCACTGAAACTGCAGATGTGAAGGGCCCCAACGAGAAGCACTTATCGTAAGTCACTCTCACGTCTCTCAAGTAGAGAGAAGCAAACACCGAGTTGCATCTCCACGATGTAGAGGCTACAATATTGTTCAGCGACATATTCTTCTGAAACGCAGGTGTCGCAATGGCTCTTACTTCATGTGCTTTAACTCTAAGGAGTTTAAACTGTTCATCATCGCACGTCGCATGCGCCTGTTATGACGTTCCTCATAAAGAACACCAGAGCGTTCTTACAAATGGGTCTTCTGTGATCTCTGACAGAACACCAGAGACTCTTTAGGTTGCCCTTAATCTTCTTTTTTCTTCTTTCCAGGTAGAATTTTAAGGATCCTGACAGGGCACAGAGATCTCTCTATCTCTCTTCCCACTAAGGGTGAGAGCCCTTTGACCACAAAACTTCAAGGCCAGGGTTTAAAGGGATTCTCGCTCTTCGCTAAGAACTAAAGTTTTAAAAGAGCAGATTGGCGACTCTCCTTTAAACCCTACTCTAGCATCTAGAGCCTGAAGCTTGCTAACTCTTCTAGCAGTCGCCAGCGCTAAAAGAAAACAGAGACTTTCTAGTCAGGTCCCTGAAGGATGCTTGTTGAGGGGGTTCGAACTTGTTCGATACTAGGAACTTGAGAACCACATCTAAGTTCCAACTAGGCGGTCTAGAGTACTACTTCTTAGTCATCTCAAAAGATCTGATAAGATTATGCAGATCTTATCCTCCGCGATATTCAGGTCCCTGTTCCTGAACACCGCGGATAGTATGCTACAATTACCTTTAATCGTAGAGACAGCTAAGCTGCATTCTTCTCTTACAAAAGAGAAGGAAGTCAGCAATTATGGTCACAGGGGTATTGGATGAGGATAGCTTCTTCATCCTGCACCATCTCCGAAACACTTCCCACTTCGACTGGTAGACTTGCAAGGTTGATGACCTGCAGGCTCTGGCGATCGCACTAGCAGCCTTGCGCGAAAAGCCTCTTGCTCTGACAAATCTCTCGATAGTCTGAAGGTAGTCAGGCAGAGAGCGGGGAGGTTTTAGTGAAACCTGTCACAGTGGGGTTGTCTGAGCAGATCTCTCCTGAGTGGAAGAGATCTGGGGAAGAGATCTGGGGAAGTTAACTGTCCATTCCAGTACCTCTGGAACCATTCCTGAACAGGCCAAAAGGGAGCGACCAGAGTTAGTTTCGTTACTGCTGAGGGGATGAACTTTCTCAATACTTCCCCCAAAATCTTGAGTGGGGGAAACGCGTGGCCGTCTATCCCTGTCCAGTCTAGAAGGAGTGCGTCTACCGTTATTGTTCTCAGATCCGAAATGGAGGAGCAAAAGTTGTCCAGTCTCTTGTTCTAATTCATGGCAAAAAAGGTCTGTGTGGTCTGCCCCCAAAGGCTCCACAACATCTGGCAAACGTCTTGATGGAGAGTCCATTCTGTAGGGAGGACTTGATCTCTCCTGCTCAGCAGGTCCGCCCTTACGTTCTTCTCTCCCTGAAGAAATCTGGTGAGAAGTGTAATTTCTCTCTATCCTCTGCCTACAGCAACAGGTCTCTTGCTGTTACGTACAGGGAGACGTAATGAGTCCCTCCCTGTTTCCTTAAATATGCCAGAGCCGTGTTGTTGTCCGAGTTGACCTGGACCACCGAGCCTCTGACTTCTGGTTCGAAACTCCTCAGGGCCAGGAAGACTGTATTCAAATCCTTGTTGATGTGCCAGTTCACCTGGTCCCCCTTCCAGGTGCTTGACACTTCTTTCGCTCCTAGTGTTGCTCCCCATCCCGACTCTGAGGACAACACTAGGTGCAGATTCGGCTTTTAAAAGAGACAAGCCCTTGTTCATTCTGAGTGGGGAAAACCACCAACTCAGCTACTTTTACCCCTTCCAGACTCGGGAAGGTGTCCGCAGCGAAGTTCTTGGTACACTCAAACAAAGTCTACCCCGTAGTTCGTAACTGACTCGGCCGCTCTGACAGCTGCCGACTGACTGCGTTGGTATGGAGGTAAGTTGTCCAAGTATCCGAGCAAGTCACGTGACCTTCGCCTTTGAAGGGTTAAGCCGAGAGACCATCAAAAACATATATCTATTTGTCACCGATGCCGGAGGCCAGGTGACGATTCTGTTAAAGCATGTGCTCAACAGGTGAAAGTCAATTGCCTTCTAGAGACCGAGGTTCCTGATGGCAAGACATTCTCATAGTAGTTGAATCTCAGCTAAGGAGAAACAACACTATGTGGCCTAGAAGACGGAGGACAGAGAATGCAACCTACTTCTCCACAGCCAAATCGAGAGATTCTCAGATTCTGAACCTGTGCTTACCAATGACTGAAAACGCTAACTGCTATTTCATTGCTGTCTGGTGAGAAATCGTAATTGCTATGTAAGCGGGGCATTTTTCAGTAATGAAAAACTCCCGGGAAGTACTGCCTGCAGAACTGCTTCTCATGGGTTGAACATTTGGAAGCAGAGCTGTCAGGCCGGGGAATAGGCGATGTCTTTCAATACATCTGTTAATTCAGGGTGAACAATGAACAATTGCACACCTACGAATACGAGATATTTTTGAAGACATTCCGCATTATCGCAGTGCGATCCAGCGGTAGACTAGCACAGACTTCTGCTACAGTGCGGTAAACAGAAAAAATTAGAGTCCAAGAGATATCCCTGTTGAAAATTTCTCGCAATGTTGAAGGCGATGAAACCGAGCATCACAGCAGTAGATGGTCATTCATGTATGCGAGAATCCCCGTTAATCAGAGACCTAAGTCCGTGATTGTTGGGCAGAGATACGGTT
This sequence comes from Macrobrachium nipponense, assembly GCF_015104395.2. Taxonomy (NCBI): domain Eukaryota; kingdom Metazoa; phylum Arthropoda; class Malacostraca; order Decapoda; family Palaemonidae; genus Macrobrachium; species Macrobrachium nipponense. The sequence continues at coordinate 42,400,555 of NC_061108.1, forward strand.
CGGCAGTCAATCATTGCAGGGGAGAGAGACGCAACCGACCGTGCATCTCGGAGAGCCAACTGGTACTGAACTGTTAGCACAGGGACAGCAAACGCATACCCCGTTAACTCTCGCCGACTCGTCATCCTGAGTTGCCATGTAATCCATTCCATGAAGGAATGCGTTCGGCTAGAACCATCGAGCATAAAAATACGCTCGAGCAATTGTATTTAAGCGAAACAGATTTCGGAAAATACAAAAGCTGAGTTGGTGTTGTCGCGACAATACCATAAGTATCTAAAATTGAAACTGGTATAAGCAGTTCAATTAGGTATGCGTCTACACCCCGGACAGTTCAACTGCTTAACAGAATCATGTCGCAAAGGCAAAATACGTAGTATTTTTGTAGCTTTCTGTACAACTACCTCCATCCTACATTCTTTTCCCTACGAGGAATGAGAGTAAGGATTGGAGATCGACCGCCTTCGTTCTCTATTCAAGAGAATGAAAGAGAAGTCTTTCCCAAAGGAAAGCTTCAATTGTGAACAGAGTACCGAAGACGACAGTTCAAGCTTCTTATCTTATTGGGCAGAATACTTCATGGACACTGTCCATGAGTCTGCTTTGCCTCAACAGCCTCAGCAAGGTAGTGACCTATGACTGAGAGCTCTTCTGTATCTTGTCAATGGGGGCTTACCCATTTACATGACAGAACCTTTTTGGATCTTGTCAATGGGGTCTTACCTACTTACATGACAGAACTCATTCCAAGAATTCGAGCATTTGGCGAGGTTCCCGAATATCGTAATAATTATCAGGGATTCTCGTCTAGCTCACTTTGGACCATGGTTTTGCTTAAGTGTTAAGAGATTGTAAAAAACTCGAACACTGGGAGTGCTAGAAATTCCGCAGAATCTTAAGCACTCGGCGAAACCCCCACCGAATTCGTCAGACAATCATCGGTTGGTGGTTCTCTCGATTCCCGTAGAAATCGAGGATGGGGCAGGATCCCTCCTCAATGACTGGGCTTACGCCAAGTAGGATCCGAAGATCCCCACCCGGCCGCGCAGACCTCCATGTAGTAGAGGCTTTTCTGTCCGAAGAAGGGCGCCTACCAGGAGTAATGCGCCTGCCTGAAGAAGAGAGCCTGCCAGGAGAAAAAGCATCTGCTAAGAGAGGAGCGTCTGTGAGGAGAGGCGCGTCTATCATGTGAGGAGCGCTTGTGAGGGAGAGGGGCGTCTACCAGGAGTAGAGCGCCTGCTAGGAGAGGAAGACGCCTGCCAAGGAGGAGCCCGCTTGCTAGAAGAGGAGCGGCTAACTGGAGAAGAGCGCCTAACAGGGGAGAGGCACCTGGAACTTCTCGGTGAAGGGCTCCTGTCCTGAGAGGCATGTCTCTTGCGAGGGGGGAGCTCAGAGCTCTTGATCGGAAGCGCGATGTCCTTCTTGCAAGGAGGGTCCTTAACCAGAGCGTCAATTAACGTAGAAAGTTGCTCCTGGAGGTCCACAAGGACCCTGCTTAGTAGACTTCTCCTGATCTCCTTCGGGAGGAGCAAGGCCAAACTTCCTGTCAAAAGGCGACTCCTCAGGCGAATCGCGCCTGCAAGAAGAAAAGCGCCTGATGGAAGACGAGCGCACGGCTGGCGCCGCGCGCCTGCTAGGAGAGGCGCACTTGTGAGGGGAGAAGCGTCTCGCAGCCTGGAGAAGCCGAATCGGAAGAAGTACTTCCTCAGGATGCCTTTTCTGTGGCGATCCATGGCAGTCTGGGTCGAGACAACAGAGACCTGCCGAAGGGACACCTGACCAATTGGGGATGCTCTACATCCTCCTCCTACGGCTGTCGACATTCCTCCTCCCCTGGTTCTGGGAGTTTGGAAGAGGTCTAGGTCTAGGAGCAATGCGGAGCCGGACAGACGCCCCCTCCACTACACTGGGAACACTGCACAAAAAACTCCTTCCACAACACTCTTACCTTCCATTGCAAGCAACTGCAATTCCATTCTGCAAATCTCGCCTTTCATGCCAGAAATATATAAATCAAACTCACTTCGTTTGTTTGCTTGTATGGTACTTTTACATTGCATGGAACCAGTGGTTATTCAGCAACGGGACCAACCAGCCACTACGCTGAGGCGCTTCATCTCAATCCCCTGGTTCTAAGAAGAATCTGCAGGTTCGAAGAAGGGAGAAGGGGCTGAAAATGGAGGAGAGGTTGCAACAACTACATTAGGGTTAGGTTCTAAAGCCTCCTCAACTAGCTTGTTAGTACGAGAACTACTGGAGTTTCTAGACGAAGCTTCCTAACTCTGTTCTTCTCTAACTTCCTCAAAGAAGAAGAAAGAGACTTCCTCCCCATTCAAAAATCTCACACATTGTACAAGGATTATTAATAGACAATTCATTAATAAGTGATCTATAGAACTACAAAACAAACTTCAACAATGAAGGTTTTCTTAAGGAGGATCTCATCTAATCTTCATGTCAAATGTTTGTGTTAATGACTGTCAATCAGTAACTGCATACAGTACGTAATTATGGCTGTCTTACAACAGAGTGGTAGTTCCTTAGAAAATACAACAATTATTTTACTCTTCTACAGTGCGAGGATCTACCGAATCCTTCGGTAGTCTTACGTCACACATTCATCGCGCATATTCTAAACACAATACTAGCGTCTGACGCATTAGAGAATCATAAAAAGTAAACAAAAGCGTATGCCAAGCCAACGATCCAATACGTCACCAAAAGACAGTCAAAAGATCCACGGCAAGTGAAAAACGAAATCCAATCAGGAGGAACCAACAACAGATGTTGTCGGAACCAGCGACAGAGAAAATCTGATTAGGAAACGGGAATGGTTCCTAGTCCCGCCACCCAGCAGCGGGAGGGTATTTCTCATTATTTATGACATTTAAAACACGATATACAATAAAACATAATGAGGTAACAAAAACACAATAGAGGAGCCGTTTAACATCCAAATCCCATCTACTACTACTACAACACCAAATCCTACTACGCATGCGCCAATTCTATTGCATATGCGGTAATTTGTAAGGGAGCTTTGTTCTACGCAGACTTCTTAGTGAGGAAAAAAAAAATGGGGGGGGGGTGTACGGGAGGGGTACATGTATTAGCCAATCACATTGCAGTAGACCCCTACATTGGTATAGGACCGAGTGAAGAATTGGGGGTATTCATACATTAAGTTACATAAATTCATTTTCTTAATATGTTATTGTTATTATACAATTAAGTTTGTTCATACTTACCTGGCAGATATATATATAGCTGTATTTTCTGAAGTCCGACAGAATTTCAAAACTCGCGGCACACGCAGTGGGCGGCCAGGTGGTAGTACCCATTCCCGCCGCTGGGAGGCGGATATCAGGAACCATTCCCATTTTCTATTCATATTTATTAATGCCTCTGTCTCCTGAGGGGAGGAGGCCGGGCGGGCAATTTAATTATATATATCTGCCAGGTAAGTATGAACAAACTTAATTGTATAATAACAATAACATTTTGTTCATGCCACTTACCTGACAGATATATATATAGCTGAATCCCACCTTCGGATGGTGGGAAGAGACAGAATAGGATTTTTTAGGAAACTTAAATTAAGTAGATGATATACATCTTGGTTCCTCACCTGTTTGCAAAGTAGACTATGTGATTACTGTCACTTAAGGCTGCTTTTGCTTAAATTCAGAGTTGCCAGCCAGGTGGAGACCTGTAGTGCTGGTGCGCTCTGGATTGATCTGTCCCTCGGGTTACGAGACCTCAACATGGACCAAGAAGCCCATCGAGGCCATAGCCTGTGGAATGAGGGCAACGAAGCAACGTGTGCCTCGCACCAACCTGACCAACCTATTTCACAAAAACCTCCACCCTTAAAACTAACTAAAGGATGGAGATCTTCACATAAGACTCACCACAACCTAAAAACACAACAACAAAACTACCTAATCCTAACTAAGGGATAGGGAAAGAGCTACTTCCGGACCCAAGACTGTGTCCGCAGAAACGTATGGCCCACGTGAATTACAATCGTCATAAATCGTTCTCACATCCCTTAGGTAATGTGAGCGAAGACGGAGTTACTCCTCCAAAAGGTGCAATCAAGAATGTCCTTGATTGACATGTTCTTTTGGAAGGCAAGAGAGGTAGCGACAGCTCGAACTTCGTGCGCTTTCACTCGTAAGAGGCTCAAATCAGTACTTCTGGAAAAGATGAATGAAGACCCCTCCCTTAATAATTGACGTGTCCTTAGAAAGAAAGCAAAACAGCATTACTTGCGGATAATCGGTAACTCTGGTCTCTTCACAGAGCACCAGAGATTACCTGAGGGACCTCTTACCTCTTTTGTTCTATGTACATAGAACTTGAGAGCCCTGACCGACGCACAGGACTCTCTCTGGTTCTTGGCGCACCAGACTTGACATACCCTTGATCTCGAAAGTCTTCGGCCAAGGGTTCGAAGGATTTTCATTCTTCGAAACCAAGAAAGTTGGGTTCAACGAAGCAGACAGCATTGTCTCCTTCTTTGAATCCCATTAACTTACTAAACGCTTGAATTTCACTAACTCTCTTAGCCGTCGCAAGAGAAGTTAGGAAAAGAGCCTTCCTTGTCAAGTTTCGAAGAGACGCTGCCCTGAGCGGTCGAAAGGCTTGACTACGGAATTTAAGAACACACGTCAAAGCGTTCATGACGGCCGAGATGTGGTCTCATTTGAGGAACCTTCGAAAGTCTCGAAAAGACTTTAAAAGGTCAGAATGCTTGTTGTCAGACAGGTCCAGGCCTACTGTCGCCTAAAAAAACCTGCTGACAAATGCTTTTATGTCCTTGATGGTAGGACGCTAATTGCTGCACATTCCTGAGAAGAGCAAGGAAAATCAGCTATATGGTTCACAGAGGCTCGAGGAAGGAGGAAACTCCCTCTTTTTACACCATGCCCTGAAGGAAGCCACTTCCGATGGTAAACAGCTCTTGTGGAAGCAAGTACTGACATGTGAGATTAGCTCCTCGCAGCCTGGCTTTCCCCCCCCCCCCTAAAACCTCTCGCTCTGGCCAACTTTTCGATAGTCTGAACGCAGTCAGACCAGAGCGGAGAGGTTTGGTGACCTTTCGACAGTGAGGCTGTTTTCGAGTAGATCTTTCCTCCAGCGGCAAATGCCTCCTTGGAAAGTCACAAGGAAAGACATGACCTCTGTGAAACCATCTACTCTCGCTTGGCCACATCGGAGTAGCGATCAGGGTCAACCTCGTACCCCTTTTCTGCGAAAGGCCGCAAACTTCCTCATGACTTGCCCAAAATCTTGAATGGTGGGAAGGCGTTACAGGTCTAGACCCGTCCAATTCCAAAGCAAACGCGTCTACCGCGATTGCTTCTGGATCCAGGACCGGGGAGCAATAAAGAGGAAGTCTCTTGGTCCTTGACGTCGCGAATAAGTCGACCAGCGGACGTCCCCACAAACGTCCAAAGGTCTCGACAAACGTCTTCGTTCAAGGTCCATTCCGTCGGTAGGATTTGTGTTCCCGACGACTGAGAAGATCTGCCCTGACGTTTTGCACTCCTGCAATGAATCTCGTCAGGATAGTCACATTTCTTATCTTTGCCCACAGCAGAATCTCTCTCGCTAGGGAAAACAACGTTCTGGAGTGTGTTCCTCCCTGATTTTTTAAATAAGCGAGTGCTGTGGTATTGTCCGAGTTACCTGAACAATCTTGTTCTTCAAACTCCTTTTCGAAGAAACTGCAGGGACAGAAATACTGCTGCCAGTTCTTTGACATTTATATGCCAGGCTACCTGTTCCCCTCTCCAGGAGCCTGACACTTCCTTCCCTCCTAGTGTTGCTCCCCAGCCCGTGATGGAAGCGTCGGAGAACAACACTAGGTCGGGGCTCAGAAGACTTAGGGACACGCCCTCCTGAAGCTTCTGAGGGTCCAACCACCATCTTAGATGGTTCTTTATCGGAAGCGATATTCTCAATATGGCATTGAGATCGTCCTTGGCCTTCCACTCGTCCGCAAGGAAAAATTGGAGAGGCCTGAGGTGCAGTCTTCCCAAGGAAACAAACCTTTCTAGCGAGGAAATGGTTCCCAGCAGACTCATCCATTCCCTCGCCGAGCAAGTCTCTCTTTCCCTAGGAAGGCTGAGATCTTTTCTAAGCCTAGCCGCTGACGTTCCTGGGACGGGTGAACGCTCGAAAAGCCACTGAATCCATCTGAATCCCCAAATACACGATGGACTGTGTTGGGGTCAGATGCGACTTTTCGAGGTTGACCAGAAGTCCCAGGGACTTTGCTAGGGCTAAAGTGAACTGCAAGTCCTTCAGACACTTCTCTCTCGACGACGCTCTGATCAGCCAGTCGTCGAGGTACAGGGAAACTCTTATCCCGAAGAGTGTAGCCACCTCGCCACGTTCTTCATGACTACAGTGAACACCATTGGAGCCGTGGTCAGGCCGAAACACATAGCTCTGAACTGCCACACTTTTTTGTCTAAGACAAACCTTAGATACTTTCTTGAAAGAGGGTGGATCGGGATGTGAAAGTACGCGTCCTGCAAGTCTAAGGACACCATCCAGTCGCCCACGGTCTCAAGGCTCCCAGAACAGAACATGAGGCGTCTCCATCGTGAATTTGGTCTTTTCCACGAAAAGATTGAGCCTGCTTACATCTAGAACTGGACGCCAACCTGACGACTGCTTCGGTACTAGGAAGATCCTGTTGTAAAAAACCTGGGGACCCCAGGTCCGCGACTTGTTCCACGCTCTTTTGTCGATCATTTGTTGAAGGAGATCGAATAATACTTTCTTCTTCTCTCCCTGATAGGATGGAGAAAGGTCTCTGGGAGTCGTAGAAAGAGGAGGAAGATCTAAAAAGGGGATCTTGTACCCCTGCTCCACGATCTTGAGGGACCAAGAGTCCGTGTCCCTCTCTCTCCACGCTCCCGCAAAAAACTTCAGTCTGGCTCCGACTGGTGTCTGAAGACATGCTTCTCACTTGGAAGGCTTTTGACTTAAAGGAAGCTCTTCCTCGTGAAAACCCTCTCCTCGAGGAGCTGCTCCTCGAGGGGGGGAGCCCCACGAAAGCGGCTTAACTTTCTTCGGCGGTCGAACCGCAGCTGAAGAGGTTGAAGGTACGGCCGAACGTCTTGTAGACTGGGCCAAAAGGTTCCTGAGTTGCCTTCTCTTGCAAACTGTTAGTCAGGTCCTTTACTAAAGATGGGGGGGGCTGGAAGAGATGGTTCGAAAGAGGAGAAACAGCAAATCCGCTTCTTTCTGAGCTGGAGATTACCGAACGAGCTGTGAAATTGCACAGCAAAAGCTCTCTTTTCAATAAAGCCGTTCCAAAATGAGAGACTATCTCCTCCGAACCATCCCTGATGGCTTTGTGTCCATACATGCTAACACGCTGGACAGCTCCCCCAGACTGAGAGATTCTGGGCTTCTCGCTTGCAGATCCAGAACTCCAAACACCAGTCAAGGAAGTTGAACACTTCAAGCGTCCTGAGCAGACCCTTCAAATGATGGTCCGTCTCCGTAGAGGTCCAGGTTACTTTAGCAGAGGATAAAAGAGACCTCCTCTGCGAATCCACTAAGCTGGAGAAATCTCCTTGAGCTGAAGAAGGGATACGAACTCCTACTTCATCTTTGGTTCTATACCAAATGCCCCCTTTTCCGCTAAGTCTAGCTGGAGGCAAGGCGAAAGTCGTCTTGCCTTGATCTCTCCTTCGTACCATCCAATCTTGGAGTTTCTTAAAGGCACGTTTAGTGGAGAGAGAGTTTTCATCTCCACAAATATCCGGGGTTTTTCCAGTTTTAGATGAAGAAAACTGCGAAGGAGGAGACTTGGGAGCTGCAGGCTGAAACTTGTCTTCGAAAGAAGAACGCAACAGCCGCACGAGGACTTATAGTCGGAGATTGAAGGGGCCGCAGAAGGTTCCTCTTCAACCGAGTCAGCCGAACTACTCCGCTCTCCTTCTTCTCTAAACGGAAGAGGAGACCGTCTGTCCGGAGAGGGCGTCCTAATATCAGGTCTTGGCTTAATCAAAGGACCCCCTATCCTTGCTAGAGGAAGCCTTATTTCGGCTGTCTTCTCTATGACGCTTACTACTTGAAGAAGGTAGAGCGTCCTGACGAGGGACGAGCGTCCTTAGCGCCATCCGAGGCAGCCTCACTTGCCAGAGAAGCGTCCTTACGTTCTCAAACGAAAGGGAAGACCTTTTCGCTGGAATACGTGCCTGTGCACGCAAACTAGCGTCTTGGGGTACGACTTCTTGGTCGGAAATCCCCAAAAGCGTCTTGAAAAGAGCCCTGAACGTCCTGGCGGGCTTCCTGACCAAGCGCGTCCTGCCGAGCGTCCTGCCGAGCGTCCTGTCTAGCGTCCTGGCGAGCCGTCCTGACAAACGTCCTGCCTAGCGTCCTGCCTAGCGTCCTGCCGAGCGTCCTGCCGACGTCCTGCCAAAGTCCTCCACGTCCTGCCTAGCGTCCTGCCTAGCCGTCCTGCCTAGCGTCTGCCTAGCGTCCTGCCTAGCGTCCTGGGGACGAGCGTCCTGTCGAACGTCGTGACTGCATGGCCGTCCTCCTCAAAAGCGTCTGACTAAGCGCCTCCAACGTCCTTCTAGAGGACGAACGAGATCGGCGCGAATCGCGCCGAGAAGCGATCGGCGAACGACGACGAACGAGACGAAGAGGAAGGAGAGTGAGAGGCTTCGTCCTCTTGACGGGCAGTCTAAGGTCCTTCCTCCGCTTAGGCTCGACTGCTGCTGGGCGAGTCCTCTGAGCCATAAGCGTCGAGAGCTGGTCCTGAAGGGACAAAAGACGTGTTCTTCGTTGGGGAAGAACGAACAGAGGAAGCAGGACTGATCCTGCGAGAAGACGAGGGGTGCGAGGGGACGCCTCCTTCCTTCTCACAGGTACAGCTACCTGCTTCTCAGGTAGACGCGCCTGTGCACGTAACCCAGCGTCCTCATCGGAGGAGATCTTACCCCTTACTGAGGCGGAAAAGCGTCATACGCATCTTCCGACGAAAGCGGCGATACAGGACGTGAAGCGTCCTCAACACGAAACGTTCCTTTTCAGAGGACGAGAGTCTCTCCGAGCACTCCACCCTTGCGCGGGGAGGAGGACGCTTCGGAGGACGAAAAGCACTCTTTCAGGACGCGCGCTCGTGCGCGCTCCTTAGGCAGCCTGGGACTTTGCCTACAAGGCCTGGCGAAGGGACGCCAGATCGGTGGGGAGCCCCCGTAACTAACCCTCTTGCGGCTTTCGACATACCTACTCCCTGAGTCTTGGGGAGTCTGATAGAGGTCTAGGCCTAGAGCATTATGGGGCCGATCTGACGCCCCCTCTACAACACTAGGGGCACGATCACACACTTGCACCCGAGCCAGTTTCTAAGGCTTTCACTTTGGTCTCCAGAGTGCGAAGAGACTCCAAAATAAGAGAGAGAGCATTAGCTTCTCCCGACACAGAATCAGAGCCTGAAGGCAACACAGGTTTAGGGGTTGCAAACTCTACAGGTGTTAATAGCAGGAGAGATGTTAGCCTTACCTTTGGTAGAACCACTCCTGGAGGAGACCTCCTGATCCTATCGCGCTCCAATTAATTTAAGGCGATAGGACTCATATACTCTCCAATCATCATCGGTCAATCTCTCACATTCATTGCACGATTATCAACCAAACAATTATGCCCCCTACAAACTCATACATACTGTGTGGGGGTCTACAGATGCTTTCGGTAGCCTCACCTTACAATCAGTCCTCACACACACTCTGAAACTCACAGCACTTGATCCAGACATATCTTTTATAGAAAAGCCAATCCAAAATCAAAAAACGGTCCACTATCGCGCATGCCAATTCAACAATCCAATTCAATACCAAAAAAAAAAACCAATCAGATACTTAAAAGCGAGTCAAATCCAAAAAATCCTGAGCAGAGGTCTGTAAACAGTTGTTTACCGACCGGCGACAGAAAAAAATATGAATAGAAAATGGGAATGGTTCCTGATATCCGCCTCCCCAGCGGTGGGAATGGGTACTACCACCTGGGCCGCCCACTGCGTGTGCCGCGAGTTTTGAAATTCTGTCGGACTTCAGAAAATACAGCTATATATATATCTGTCAGGTAAGTGGCATGAACAAATTGTTTTTTAATCATGTTATATGAATTCCAGTGTTTATTCCTGCTTCCATTATCATAGTATTTGTATAATATTTGTTTTGGCATGTTCTCACCTAATAATTTGGCCATATATACCTTGAAATATTAAGTTATAATTGAGGACAGACACCTGAAGTGGGTTTTAGGACAATTCAATACCTACCTTCCTGTCGGTTACGTGAAATTGCAAGTTGCTTGGGATATTTCATACATGATTTATACATGATTTATACACAACTCACTCCCTTCCCCTTTCCAGTATTCATGTTTGACTGTTTGTGTTTTTCATCATAAGAATACATTTCATACCCATAACAATTTCTTTGTTAAAATTTGACCTTATTGGAATGGAACATATACTTATATATATATATATATATATATATATATATATATATATATATATATTATATATATATATATAGATATATATATATATATATATATATATATATATATATATATATATATATATATTCCATTATATCCTTTTACAGACATTTCAATTTGCACCTTTTTCTCCCTTCTCTTTCCATTATCCACCTCTGTCTATTTACGCTCATAATTTTACAATATGTTCTACGTTAGGTTAGTATGGTAACCTATATGTTGGTCTTTCTTTAAGGGGGTACTGAGGGGCGGAGCCCCCAAGGTCAGGTAACACGTTCTGATAGGTTAGGTTAGGTTGGTTATATCTTAGTCTACCTTCAAGATTGTCTTCCTTTGAAGAAGTTACGGGGGGGCGGAGCATCGCAGTCAGGTAATAGGGTAAACAATCAAGGACGATCCATCGTCATCACACTGGCCGGGTCTTATTCACTCGATATTTAACTGGTGAAACAAGAGGTGGGGGGAGAGGGTAGGTGGAGCTTTTTACTGCTGTGTTCGTATCCATTTCTGAATAATGGAGTTTTTGTCTCTTGGTACAAGGACAAGTGTCGTTATTCTTTACGATTAGTGATTCACGATACCCTTATAAATTACGGCACCGGGTGTAATACAATTTAGCAAAATCTCGTTCTGATACGAGTGTTCATTACAGAAATATTGCCAAAAAACGTGCTTGCACTGTCTCTGAAACCCATAGTAAGTATGCTGCTTAGTTGTTAATAAAGTTTTTTGTTATCAAGTATTTTTTACAATCTAGCTATTGTATAAATATGATATTGTTATAATACAATAAAGTTTCATACATACTTACCTGGCAGATATATACATAGCTAAGACTCCGTCGTCCCCGACAGAAATTCAAATTTCGCGCCACTCGCTACCGGTAGGTCAGGTGATCTACCTGCCTGCCCTGGGCGGCAGGACTAGGAACCATTCCCGTTTTCTATCATATTTTCTCTCTTCCACCTGTCTCCTGCGGGGAGGCTGGGTGGGCCATTAATCGTATATATCTGCCAGGTAAGTATGTATGAAACTTTATTGTATTATAACAATATCATTTTCATACAATGAACTTACCTGTCAGATATATACATAGCTGATTGGCACCCTTTGGTGGAGGGTCAGAGACAGCTAATATGGAATAGACAGGTAAACAACATATGTTGTAGGTATAAAAGAAAAAACCTTGGTTCCTACCTGATAGGTGGTAGACTTCGTGGCTGTAGCCCGGTAGTCTGCATCACCTCAAGACTTTAGCGAGATATTAGATCTATGGCTAGAGTTCTTGTGGGTCTGTCGATGGGTATAAGAACCGCTTACTCGGCAGAGCCTAAAAGGACTTTGTCAATGGGTACTGGACCACTTCTATGACAACACACCTTGTGAAGGAGCATAACCAATCCCGACCACCTGATCCTAACCACCATGTTAGTATATAGAATTGTTCTGAGTTATCCCCGAACTCATAACAAACAACCCATAACTCGAAACGAAAAACTCATTCATACAAAAATTCTCAAAAAAAAAAATTTTTAATATTCCCCTAAAAGATATCACAAGAGTTCCTTACTGAACAACAGTGACTGGCCGCCAGTGCAGCACCGGAGCCCTCTTTGTCAGCAGAAATCTAGAACATATCTAGTAGAAGGTATGTACAAATTTAAGGATGGGTGTTTGCTCCCGTACCCAGTATTGTATCCGCCGATACAAAAGGTCCCAGAGAAAAACATTTCTCGTAGGTCACGCGAACGTCTTAAGATAGTGAGATGCAAAAACTGAATGCACCTCCAATATGTCGTGCTCAATGATTTTCTTTAACGACATATTCTTCTGAAAAGAGAGAGACGTCGCCACTGCTCTAACTTCATGGGCTTTTACTCTTAAAAGCGGAAAAGAGTCGTCAGGACAGAACTTGTGAGCATCCGTAATGACGCTCCTAATGAAGAAAGCTAATGCGTTCTTAGACATGATCTTGTCGGGTCCTTAATCGAACACCAAAGACTTTGTCTAGAGCCCCCTCCCATTTGTTTCTTTCTTTGTAAGAAGAACTTCAAGGCTCTTACCGGGCAAAGAGACCTCTCTGTTTCTCTCCTACTAGACTCGATAAGCCTTTGATCTCGAATCTCTTGGGCCAGGGATTCGATGGATTTTCATTCTTCGCTAGAAAACAAAAAGAGTTCTAAACGAGCAAAAGGCCGAGTCTTTGTTAAAGCCGACTTCATCTTCTAGCGCATGAAGTTCGCCAACTCTTTTGGCTGTCGCCAAAGATAGGAGAAACAAGCATTTTCTTGTTATATCCCTGAACGAAGCTACGTGGGGAGGCTCAAATCTGTCAGACGAAAGGAAACTTGAGAACTACGTCCAGGTTCAAGCTGGGAGGAGTTAGTTCCTTCGATTTTGTCGTTTCAAACGATCTAATCAAGTCATGCAGATCTTTATTCTCAGCAATGTCTAGGCCTCTGTTCTAAAATACTGCCGAAAGCATGCTCCTGTATCCTTTGATCGTCGATACAGACAAATGAGAGACCTCTCTCAAGAACAAAAGGAAATCAGCGATTTCGGTTATAGAGGTACTGGAGGAGGACAACTTCTTAGACTTACACCACCTTCTGAATACCTCCCACTTCGACTGATAGACTCGTCTAGTGGAAGAACTCTGCGGGCTCTAGCGATAGCGCTTGCAGCTTCGCGAGGAAAAGAAAACCCCCCTCGCTCTGACAAGTCTTTCGACTAGTCGAAAGGCAGTCAGAGCGAGAGCTGGGAGGTTTTGATGAAACCTCTCGAAGTGTGGCTGTCTGAGAAGATCCATCCTTTTTGGAAGGGATCTTGGGAAGTTCTACTGTCCACTCCAGCACCTCTGCAAACCAATCTTGTGCTGGCCAAAACGGGGCTATCAGGGTCATCCTTGTCCCGGTTGGACGCTACGAACTTTCTCAACACTTGTCCCAGGATTTTGAAAGAAAGCGCGTTACACGTCCACATGAGACCAGTCCAGCAGGAAGGCGTCGACACGAGAGCTCTTGGGGTCTCCACCACTGAACAAAAGACCTTCCAGCCTTTTGGAAAGGAAATGTGGCGAACAGATCTACGTGAGGAGTGCCCCAAAGATCCCAAAGACTCTGACACACCTCTGAAGGAAGAGTCCATTCTGTGTGAAGGACCTGGCTCTCTGCTCAGTCTGTCCGCCCAATGACGTTTCTCGTCCCTGAACAAATCTTGTCAGGAGGGAGATGTTTCTTTGTGAGGCCCAAATTAGCAGATCTCTTGCTATCTCGTTAAAGCGACACTGAGTGCGTTCCTCCTTGCTTCCGAATGTAGGACAGGGCTGTAGTGTTGTCCACATTCACTTGGACCACACTGTTCGTCACAAAGGGTTCGAAGAACTTTAGCGCCAAGTGAACTGCTAGAAGTTCTTGCAATTTATGTGCCAGACACCTGTGCCTGCCTTCCAGGTGCCTGACACTTCTCTCGGTCCTAGTGTTGCTCCCCAACCCTTCTCCGATGCGTCGGAATACAACACTCGGCTTGGGTTCGGAACTTCCAGAGAAATTCCCTTGTTCTCTTTTAGAGGGGACAACCACCATTGCAGGTGTGGTTTCATCTCCATTGGAAGGAGAAAACTGTCGGAGAGAAGTCCCGTCTTCCAGTTCCAAGATCTCCTTAGGAAAAAACTGAAGAGGGGCGAAGATGTAGTCTTCCTAGAGGAAAGAACTGTTCGAGCGAGGAAAGGGTGCCTAGCAGGCTTAACCATTCCCTCGCCGAAGTCCCGTTCGTTTCTTTCATAAGAAGAGAGAGAGTTTTTCCCAAGCCTCTCACGATTCTCTCTTGCGAAGGAAATACTCGAAAAACCCCGAGAATCCATCTGAATCCCCAGATAGACCAAGTTCTGTCTGGGAATCAGCTGTGACTTCTCGAGGTTCACGAGTAGTCCCAACGCTTTATCAGTCTAGGGTCAAAGAAAGGTCCTCCAAACACTGTCTCTCTGGTCCTGGCCCTGATGAGCCAATCGTCAAATATAGAGAGATGTTGACGCCTTTGAGGTGAAGAAACCTCGCCACATTCCTCATCAGGTTGTGAAGACCTGAGGAGCTGTGGACAGGCCGAAACACAAGGCCCTGAACTGAAAAAAAGATCCTTCCCCCCGTCATGCAAAACGGAGGTACTTCTTCGACGAAGGGTTGAATCGGGACATGAAAATAGGCGTCCTGGAGATCCAGCGACACCATCCAATCTCCTTGACGTAACGCCGCAAGGACTGAGGCCGAAGTCTCCATAGAGAACTTCTCCTTTCGAACGAAACTTGTTCAGAGCGCTGACATCTAGAACTGGTCTCCAGCCCCCCGAGGCTTTCGCAACCAGGAAAAGCCGATTTGTAAAACCCCGGAGAGTTTTGCTCTAGAACCAGTTCTATAGCTCTTTTGTCCCACATTTGATTCACCATCAGACGAAGAGTATCCCTCAGTACAGGGTCCCTGTATCTGGCTGACAGTTCCCGCGGAATGGTCGTTAGTGGAGGGACTGTCTTGGAAGGGGATAATGATATCCCTTCCTGATTATGGGACATGGAAGAGGCGTCTGAGTTTATGAGTGACCAGGCGTCTGCAAATTGACGAGAGCCTGGCCCCCCACTGGTGTTTGGAGGCTGTCTGTCTCACTTCCCTTTCTTAAAGGGACGGGAAGGAGCCTTACCTCTCCTCTCAAGACCTCTTCTCTTAGAGGTAGCTCTGGAGAGAGGGCCTCCTCGAAAGGGCTGAAGCCTAGAAGTCGGTCCTTTCTTGTCAACTGAAACAAGTGGTCTCTTCTTCCTTGCAGATTGCAGGAGAAGATCCTGAGTCGCCTTCTCAGTCAGTGATCGAGAAATGTCCTTCACTAACTGAGAAGGAAACAGGAAGTCAGACATTGGAGCGAAAACCAGGGCTGCTCTCTGTGGAGGGAGAAACCGCCTTGGTTGGTTAGGAAGGAACTAAAAATACTCCTCTTCTTAAGGAGTACTACTCCGAAAAGAGAGGAGATTTCTCCTGATCCGTCTTGTACGCCTGTCAATACAAGCAAGAATACTCAGAATGACTTCGGGGTGGTCTAGACCATCCGAGTCATGAGCTTTCTTAGACATCACCCCAAGGGACCAGTCTAGGAAATTAAACACTTCCAAAATATGGAAGAGTCCCTTGAAGAGATGATCCGTCTCGAAATCGCCCAAGATACGCGAGTCCTCCATTCAAAGCGTGTCTCCTTGACGAGTCAACCAAGGTTGAAAAGTCCCGCTTCGGCTGCCGCTGGGAGAGAGAAAGGCCATGTCCTCCCCACGTTCGGTACCAGAAACCTCTCTTGCCAGAAAGTATGGCTGGAGGCCATACAGAAGGTGGTCCTGCCCAGATCCTTCTTAGACAACATCCATTTGTCTAGGACTGAAGCGGTCTCTTCATAGAGATCGTAGGTCTCATCTTCAAGACCGACGAAGACTTAGGCACAATCGCACTCGAAAACAGTGATCGAGCGAAGGAGGAGAGCGGCAGGAGTTAAAGAATCTCCGTATTCCCGTAAAAGAAGGTCAGTCAGAACTTTATAGTTCGAGACTCCTTCTCTACCGTCACCCTCTTCTTCCGAATCTCCTCTACACCTTGTGGAGAATCGGCCTGAAAAACGAGAGGATCTTCATCCCGTTCTCTCTCTACTGGTGACAAACTCCTACTAGGAGAGGGGCCTCATAGAGTGAACCGACTCTCTCTCACGTCTAAAAGAAGTCTCGCGTTTGCTTGACTTCTCGCCGCCTGAAACAGCTCCTCGCGCTTGGCTGGCGCCTCGCGCTTGTCTTGCGCCTCGCGCTTGGCTGGCGCTTCACACGCTTGGCTGGAGCGTGTAGCCTGGACTGGCATCTCGCGCCCCCTGGCTGACGTTCTCGCGCTTGTCTGGCGCCTCACGCAATGTTGACCCTCCTCGCCGCCTGGCTGGCGGCCTGCGCGCTTGTGGCTGAATCCCACCTCAACGCCTAACTGGCCGCCTCGCGCCTGGCTGGCGCCTCACGCCTGAGCGTATCATGATCTAGAGCAACTCGCTCAAGGATAGATCCTGACGTTTGTACGACTCTTCGCGCCTGGAAGAAGCACGTCCCATCGTCTGGCGGACGCTTCACGTCTGGCTGGTGGAAAGAAGACGAGACTTCTTAATAGGAAGTCTAGCGTCCTTCTTGCGAGAGGGATCCCTCGAAAGAACTCCAACCAAAGAGGCAATCCTGCTCTTGAAACTGCAAGCAAATATCCTCTTGGAAGCCCACCCCAGCGTCCTCCTTCAATAGAAGAAGCAGGAGAACTCGAAGGAGTGCGATCCTCAAATACTGCTCTAGGAGGCGTCGAAACAGCTTAGCCTTCTTGAGATAGAAGAAGGAGCTTCCTCCGAGAAGCGTTCCGGGCTGCGAGTCGAACGCGCGCTCTTTTCCAATGCCATTTTCAGTTGGCCTAGAAAGATCCGAGTCCTTCCACCCCTCGTTTAGGTGAAGGAGAACCTCCGGACGACGAGAAACAATCTCGTAGGACGCTTCTATAGAGCGGTCCTGAGCAGACTGTAACGAAACAGAACCTGCTGAAGGGACGCCTGACCGTTGGGGAGTTCCCCACACAACCCCCCCCTACTCCTCTGGGTATGATGTTTGGAAGAGGCTAGGCCATGGGAGGCATCGCATAACGTCAGGACGTTCAGCCCACGCCCCCTCCACAACACTGGGAAACACTCAACTCACTTAGTAAATCACAATCACTAGCCTTACCTTGCATGGCCGCCATCTTTGTCTTCATTTTACGAAGAGTAGCCTTCAGATTGGCGATTTCAGAAGACGAATCCGAACGCAAAGCCTGTGAGGATTCAGATACATAGGGAGAATCATATTCATTAACAAAAGGAGAGTTAGACTCAGAAAAAGGCTCAATAGGCCTTGTACTCACACTCTTTTGTGCAGCCCGTTCCTAATCCTATCCCTCTCTAACTGTCTTCAAGTAAGAAGTTAGAGTCTTCCATTCATTAGCATCCAACTTTTCACACTCCAATACAGGTGTTAGCCAAAGAACAGTCAAACCCCCTACATTACGACATACAGTGTGAGGATCAACCGAAGCCGTTCGGTATCCTCACCTTGCAGCCTACATTCACACACACTCTCAGACTAACACTTGAATCAGACATTCATTATTAGAAAAATCAAAAGCAAGTCCAAATCCAGTCCACAGTAGCGAATGCCAAAAACAACGATCCAGTACGTCCCAACCAAGAAATCCAATAAAGATGATCAATAAAGTCTTGAAAAGCGAATTCCAGTCAGGATGGAGTAGTAACAACAATGTTGATACCACCGGCGACAGAGAAAATATGATAGAAAACGGGAATGGTTCCTCGTCCTGCCGCCCAGGGCAGGCAGGTAGATCACCTGACTACGGTAGCGAGTGGCGGCGAAATTTGAATTTCTGTCGGGGACGACGGAGTCTTAGCTATGTATATATCTGACAGGTAAGTTCATTGTATGAAATTGTATTTTTCTCAATCAAAACATATGCTCCTCTATGATAACTTTCCTCTTTTAACGACTTTCTGGTCATTGCAAATTCGGCCCCATTAATTTCTTGTGCGACAACAGACAGAGGCCCAGGGACCGAAAGCGATTGCGTCACACTACAGCGGTAATCCGGCAGTAAAACATCTTCATATATCCAAAAAGTAAATAATAAAAATATATGTGTGCATTACGATTATAACAATTACATAAATAGCTGATAACAATCAGCATGAACTAGTTGGTAAACTATTCTGCAAGAAATATGAGTATAGGCAATTCATTTACAATGACGTATGAAAGTCAAGATGTTGTGACGTCATAATACAGGACTAAAAACGTTGCTAATTCTGAAAAATAATTACTTAAAATTTGAGGTCAGGAATCGAGTTACTTTTTCAATAACGCCCAATATTTTCAAATAATCATCATAAATATGTAAAATATTGATGTTTTACTATTTACTTAAATAATTATCTATTGCACGCTTCGTCGTCGTCTTCTACCAAAAATGTTATTGTCATGATACAATAAAGTTTGTTCATACTTACCTGGCAGATATATATATATAGCTGTATTCTCCGACGATCCGACAGAATTTCAAAACTCCCGGCACACGCAGTGGGCGGCAGGTTGGTTAGTACCATTGCCGCCGCTGGGAGGCGGATATCAGGAACCATTCCCATTTTCTTATTCAGAGTTTTTCATACCACTGTCCCCTGAGGGGAGGTGGGTGGGTACTTAATTATATATATCTACCAGGTAAGTAATGAACAAACGTATTGTATCATGACAATAACATTTTGTTCATGAAACTTACCTGTCAGATATATATATAGCTCAAATCACACCATGGAGGTGGGAAGGGACAGAATATATGGATTTTAGGAAATTACATGCAGATGATTGACATCTTGGTTCCCTTACCTGTTAGCATAGCTGACTTCGTGATTACTGTCACCAAGTCTGCTTCTGCCTTTACTAGAGTCTCCAGCAAGGTAGTGACCTATATAGCTGGTGAGTTCTAGATGCTCTGTCAACGGGAGCGTGACCACAATGTGACTAGACCATATTGACCATACTGTGAGGGCAACGAAGCTAAAAAAAACCACACCTGACCTAACCTATCGAAGTTGTCCCACCATAACTTCTAGGCTAAAAAAGAAAGGAAAGCGCCTCAAGCGACCACCTTCAAAACCATAAACCAACACCAAATAAAATCAAAACGCACACCTATGGACCTTTTCTATAGGATAGGATTCGAGCTGCTTCCTGCCCCCGCCAATAACCTTTCTGCGGATATGTATGGTCCTAACGACTCGCAGGTTCTCATATGCCGTCTTCACATCCCGCAGGTAATGTGAAGCTAACACAAAGTTGCTTCGCCAAAAAGTAGCACTAATGATATCGCTGAGTGCCATATTCTTTTGAAATGCCATTGAGGTTGCAACAGCTCTCACCTCATGGGCTTTTATTTTCAAAAGTTTCAGATCACCATCTGGGCAGGACGCATGGGCCTCCCTGATGGTGCTTCGTAAAAAGAATGCCAGTGCATTCTTCGACATAGGAAAGTCGGGTTCTCTTAACAGAGCACCATAGATTTTCAGAAGGACCCCGACAGTCTTTAGTCTTTTGCAAATAAAATTTTGAGGAGCCCTGACAGGGCTCTTGTCCGATGAACTCTGCTAACCCCTTGATTTCAAAGGTTTTCGGCCAGGGGTTAGATGGGTTTTCATTTTTAGCTAAGAAGTTAGGATTCAGGGAGCACACTGCACTGTGTCCTCTGAAACCACAGGTATTTACTCATTGCTTGAATTTCACTAACCCTTTTTGCCGTGGCAAGAGCAGTTATGGAAAATCGCCCTTTCTTGTAGTGTCTTTCAACGAGGCAGCATGCAGAGGTTCAAACGGAAGCCGACCATCAAGAACCTTAGAACTACGTCAAGGTTCCATGATGGGACCTTCGGTTGCGGTACTTTGAGTTGTTTTCAAACGATCTCAAAAGATCGTGAAGGTCTTTATCATTTGTCAGGTCTAGCCCTCTGTGACGGAAGACAGCTGACAGCTGACAGCATACTCTTATATCCTTTTATTGTGGGCACTGCAAGTCTGTCCACATTTCTCAAATGCAGGAGAAACTCAGCGATTTGGTTCACAGAGGTCGTGGAGGAGGAAATACCTTTCTTCCTACACCACCTCCTGAAGACAGCCCACTTTCGATTGATAAACGCTCGAGAGGAAAGCTCTTCTCGCATTGGCAATAGCCTCTGCCACTGGTCTTGAAAAACCTCTCCGCTCTGGCCAACTTCTTGATAGTCTGAACGCAGTCAGACTCAGAGCGGAGAGGTTTCCGTGGTACCATCTCGAAGTGGGGCTGTTTAAGAAGATCTACTCTCTCTGGCAGGGTTCATTGGGAAGTCTACCAGAAGAGACATGACCTCCGTGAACCAATCGCTTGAGGGCCAAAAGGGGGCGATCAGTGTCATGCTCGCTCCTGGCGACACCGCAAACTTAACCTTATTACCTTCTCCTAAGAGTTTTGAACGGGGGAAAGGCCATAAACGTCCATCCCCACGTCCAGTCCCATAGGATGGCATCTATCGCTATTGCTTCCGGGTCGAACTGACCAATAGGAGCAATAAATCGGAAGCCTCTTCGTTTTCGAGGTTGCGAAGAGGTCGACTAGCGGTCGTCCCCACAACTTCCCTAGTTCTTGGGCTCAAACCTCTAGATGGAGGGTCCATTCTGTGGGAAGCATCTGATGTTGACGGCTTAAAAGATCCGCCTCGAACATTTTGTACTCTGAAATGTAACCTTGTTAGGATCACTATGCTTCGAGCTTTCGCCCATAGAAGGATGTCGCTCGTACCATGAACAGTGATCAAGAGTGTGTCCCCCCCTGCTTTTTTATGTAAGCAAAGAGAGCCGTAGTGTTGTCCGAGTTGATCTGGACAACTCGGCACCCCAATCGTTCTTCAAAGAATTGAAGAGCCAAACCGAATGGGCTCAACTCTTTTAAGTTTATGTGCCAGACCTCTGTTCCCCTCTCCAGAGGCCTGACACTTCCTCCTTGCCTAGTGTTGCTCCCCAGCCCACCATGGGAGGCGTCTGAGAAACAACACTAGGTCGGGGCTCAAAAGGTTGAGGACAGTCCTTCCGAAAGTTTTGATTGATTGGATCTTGCCACCACTTCAGTTGATCCTTGACCACTTGTGAGATCACCAAAGTCGAGTCTTGGTTCTGTTTGTCTTCCAGTTTTCTGCCAGAAAAAAACTGGAGTAGCTGAGGTGCATCCTCCCTAGAGAAACAAAACTTCTCCAGGAAGAAATGGTTCCCAGCAGACTCATCCATTCCTTTGCCAAGCATGTTTCTTTCCCTAAGAAAGCTAACACTTTTTCTAAGCATTTCTGCTGACGTTCCTTTGATGGAAAAGCTTGAAAAGCCGCTGAAATCCATCTGAATCCCAGATACACGATGGACTGCGTGGGGATCAGATGGGACTTCTCGTAATTGACTATTAGGTCCCAGGGCCTTCGTCAGCTGCAATGTCGTTTGAAGGTCCTCCAGGCACCTTGACTCCGAAGACGACCTGATTAGCCAGATCGTCCAGGTAGAGCGAGACTCTTATCTTCGATAGGTGAAGCATTTGTTGGGGGCTACATTCCGCATGAGGAAAGTGAAAACCATCGGTGCCGTACTCAGACCAAAGCAAAGAGCCCTGAACTGGAAGACCTGCCCATATAAGACGAACCTTAGGAACTTACCTTGATTGAGGATGAATCGGGACGTGGAATAAGCGTCTTGGAGGTCCAATGACACCATCCAATCTTTCCTGGTCTCAAAGCTCCTAACACAGACTGAGACGTTCCAATCCTGAACTTTTCCTTCCTCACAAAAAAAGGTTTCAGTCTGCTGACGTCTAGGACAGGTCTCCATCCCCCAGACTGCTTTCGAACCAGGAATAACCTGTTGTAGAAGCCTGGGAGGAAATCTAACATTAGGACTTCTTCTACGGCTTTCTTTTCTAACACATTTGGTCTCAAAAGGTCGAGCAAATCTGTTGCTTCTCTGGCTAGTATGCGGGCGACAGGTCTATCGGCTTCGTGCTCAAAGGAGGAGCAGAGAGGAAAGGGATCTTGTATCCTCTCTCGATCACATCTAGGGACCAGGTGTCTGACCCTATCATCCTCCATGCCTGAGCAAACAAGGCGAGTCTCGCACCGACAGGTGCCTGAAGGGCAGAAATGTAAATTTTTTCCTTTCTTAATTGAAGAGGCCTTGCCTCTAAAGGACCCCTTCCTTCTCTTTTTGAAAAACCTCTAGAGGAAGGTGCTCACGAAAGGGCTTAAATTTTCTTCTTGAGGGGCTTGCGCGGTTGAAGTAGAAGCCTGGGGAGTACGGCGTCTGGAAGACTGAGTCAAGAGGTCCTGCGTTGCTTTCTCCTGCAAATTAACCGACAGATCCTTAATCATGGACTGCGGGGAAAAGAGATGTGTAGAGAAGGGGCGAAACAACAATTCTGCCTTGCCTTCCGCGCAGGAGAAACCGCGCTTTCTTTTCCGCCAAAACTGCAATAGAGAAGCTCTTTTTTTCAGCAGTCCGGTAGCAAAATGAGATGCTAATTCATCAGAGCCATCCCTTCTTACTGCTCTATCCATGCAAGCCAGCACTTCTTGAAAGTTCTTTCAAAGAAATAGAGTCTTGACTTCTAGATTGTAAATCCAAGGCCCCCAAGCACCAATCCAAGAAGTTAAACACTTGCCAGCATCTTAAAATTATTCCTTTGAGATGATGATCTGTTTCTGACATCGTTCCAAGAAACCTTCGTTGATGATAGATAAGACCTCCTCGGAGCGTCCAACTAATGTTGCGAAATCGCCTTGAGAAGAAGACGGCGCTTTCAATCCCGCTTCTTCTCCGTTTCGTACCAGATCCCCCGCTCTCCCGCTCAGTTTAGATGGGGGAAGAGCAAAAGAAGTCTTTCCTTTAGCCTTCCTTGCGTCCATCCAATCCTGAATTCTCTTAAACGCTCTCTTCGCCAGAGAGCGAAGTGTGGCCATTTTAACGAAGCCAGGAGCCTTCCTGGCCTTTGATGAGGCTAATTGTGAAGGGGGAGAGCAAGGAACCGGCGCTTGAAAATTATCTGGGAACAAGTTCTTAAGAAGGTTCGTTAACGTCTTATAATCTGAAGCCGCTGACGCTGTCGGCTCCTCATCATCCGTAGGGCACGAATCACTAGAAGAATCTCTCTCTCGAGTAGCAGTGTCCTTCAAAGATCGCGATGATGATAATCCTTGAGGTCCTGTTCGCAAGAGGGTGCCTCTTGTTGAAGAAGAGTTCGAAGTAACCAATCGTTGTTCCTTGTTATCTTCGACACTTTAATATCTTGAGCTTGCGAAATATCTTGACGCTTCGGACTCAAAAGTTCTTCCAAGGCGTCCTGGCGAGCGTCCCGATGTGCAAGACGCCGCGCATCCTGAGAAGCGTCTGCTCGAGCGTCCTGGCGAGCGCTCCGCTGCGTAAGAGGCCGAGCGTCATACGAAGCGTCTTCCCAAACGTCCTGAAGAGTACTTCGATGCACAGAACGTTGAACACTATCTGACGCTTCTTTAAAAGCGTCTTGATTATCGTCATGCAAAAAAAACGGAACGAACAAACAGAACCGTGAACTTCTGTCGTGGATTTCTGAGCGTTATTCTCGGCCTTTTGACAAGACGCCAGCCGCCTGTGCGGCAACTCACGTCTCTGTCAAATTCGTCTCTCCTAGACGCCCTTTCATGAGAACACATTCACGCTCTCCGAATGAGTCGGCTACTAGGAGGTGACTCAAAGGACCCGAAAAAAAAAACGAGGAGAAGGAGCCGGGGACTGCCTAGTCCTCTTAACAGGCAGCGTCGATCCTTCCTCCGATGACTAGGTTTCTGCCTCTTTCTTCGCAAAATAGGAAGCCAACTGCTTTGCATTTCTGAAAGCATTTCCCTTTGATGGAGAAAATTCTCGATCAGGAGAAGGACTAATCATGTGAGAGGAAGATGGGCGAGGGGGATGCCCTTTCCTTCAACTCAGGAACAAATTTAGAGCGACTTGGACGCTCGAAAGAGTCCTCCCCTGATGAAGTCTTGTTCCTTTTCTGCGGTGGAAAAGCTTCAAAATATTCAGGTGAAGAATCCAAATATTGATCAGAAGGACGTGAAGCGTCCTCTTTGAAACCTCTCCTAAGAGGGCGACAAGGACGACGGCCGCCTGTGCGGCACCTTGCGCCCCTGCCGCTCTCCCCATGAGAGGTCCTCCGAGAGTCCCAACCCCAGTGAGGAGAGGAAGCCTCGGAGGATGAGAAGCACTCTTTAAGGACCCGTGCCCGTGCACGAACCCTGGCAGTCTGAGATTCATCCTCAGATTCTGCCGAAGGGACGTCAGACCGGATATTAGATCCCGTAACCCTCCTTCGGCTTTTGGCTTGCCCTCTCCCTAAGGCCTGGGAGTCCGGCAGAGGCCTAGGCCTGGAGGCATTATGGGACCGCCCCCTCCACAACACTAGATGCACTAACACTATCATTGCACTTAGACACATTTGATTGTAAAGCAAGCACTTTTGATTCCAGGGCGCGAATCGACTCCATAATCGTAGATAATACATTTCCTTCCGTAGACACTTCCTGATTGTCTGGTGGCAATACAACAGGATTAGGTTGGATTAAATCTACAGGAGGATTTAATGGAGATACAATCTTACCCTGACTTCTACTCACAGAAGCACTTCTAGAGGAAGACCTCCTGATTCTATCACGCTCAAGCTTTCTCACGTAAGAATCATATGCCTTCCACTCAACCTCAGTCAGTTGCTCACACTCGATGCATCTATCATTCAACATACATACATGACCTCGACATTTCGAGCACACCAAAAGAGGGTCTACTGAAGCTTTCGGTAACCTCACCTTACATTCCTGCACATCACACACCCTGAAGCTAGCAGAGCTAGATCCAGACATCGTAATTAAAGAAAAGCCAAAGCCAAAATCCAAATCAAATCCACTATCGCGTATGCCAAGCCAACAAGCCAAATCAAAACCAAAAGTCAATCAGAATACTCAAGTTAGCACAAGAAGTTTCAAAATCCTAGGCGGTTGTCTGGAAACAGTTGTTTACCGACCGGCGACAGAGAAAAATCTGAATAGAAAATGGGAATGGTTCCTGATATCCGCCTCCCAGCGGCGGGAATGGGTACTAACCACCTGGCCGCCCACTGCGTGTGCCGGGAGTTTTGAAATTCTGTCGGACGTCGGAGAATACAGCTATATATATACAGTATATCTGACAGGTAAGTTTCATGAACAAACAGTAGTTTCCATAAAAACGTCCTGGCCGGGGACCGTTTTCTGATTGTTGTGATGAAAGTGCCCCAGCGTCTGTGGGTACAAGTGGTGTGCGGATTTATCACAGGAAATGGGAAGTTTGTTGACACAAGCGACTCAGCAAACATCGAGATGGCGTCAATCTTCTAAGTTATTTATTTGTAAGTAGAAATTTCGAAAGCGTTTTGGTGAAATTTGCACTGCGTTGGCCACCCTTTTCATAACCCTCTGTTTGAAGCTTTAAATTTGGCCTTAATTTCTAACTTTGGAGTAAATACTTACTTCGAAAGGTGTCAGGACGCGTTATAGGGGGAAACACCAGCGACTACCAACCCTTATCACGGTGGACAGGTCTTATTCACTCGATATTTAAATGGTGAAACAAGAATACAATTACAACTCCAAGCACCCCATTCAAAAGATTGAAGTTTCGTAAACATAATGTGATATATGAAAGCCCCATACGAACTAAAATAAGCATGTGACGTTCTTCGTAAAATATGTTTTCAAGGCAGTTTTGAAATCCAATATGGTGGCTACCGTGTGGATGTACAGGTTCTGATCAGTGACGACAACCATCTTCCCCAGCCTTTCCAGCACTCATTTGAACAATGTTAGCATATATATGTAACGTTTATTGATCTTACTCAATATTGCAGTTGTAATCAGCACAATAAAACAACATTTTATTGCCTATATTACTGAAAGTATGAAACTTTTTATTCCCGGGGTCATGGTTTGAATTTAATTCATTTTGACCTTGTAATCGGTGGTTTTTATCCTTACTGCCATCACAACTGAAACTCCACAGTGCTTATTTGATTGTTATTATACACATTTTGGTCTCAATTCACTCCACATTACACTTTAAAAAAGTTGCTGTTCCTGGTTCTTAAGCGCGCGCGCCCCAAACACAGTTACGAGCAGCAGACGACGAAACTGCAAAGTTTTATTCCCTAAATTGTTTACTTTACTCGTTATTTAGTTCGTTACTTTGTTATTTAAATATTTTAATTTAATTCATGTATATTATCCCTTTTTTGCAACCAAATTACCCCGAAAAATTACAGATATTTATAAAGTAGATACAATCCAATGTTTCTAACGATTTCGTACATCTGTCTGCCGAAAACCATTGAGGAACGACTACGGATAAATGGATTATAAATTTTTTTTTTTGCTTTTTTGTTTTTGCTAGCACTTTTCATTGATTTCAGTCTATATAAGTATTTTGAATTTCTTTAATAACCGTATGCCAGAAATAAATGTAATCTTTAATGTTTGCATGCTAAGAATGGCAAAATCATCGTTGTCACATTAGTGAAGGCTTCACACATACGCTGATTCATTATTATAAACTGTTTCCATGAATTCTAGTTGTCATAGTAATATAACAATGATAAAATTGCTTTAATATTTATGTATATATACTTCCAATACACAGCCTAATTTCACCAATTTCAACGTTTTGTGTGTAGTCTTATACACAGTTTGGAGGGTCAACACATACCGAATGGCAAGAGAGAGAGAGAGAGAGAAAGGAAGGCACAGGAACGAAGAAGGAAAGGGGTGGCGGTGGAGGTGGGGGAGAGGGTAGGTGGAGCTTTTTACACGTGTTCGTATCCATTTCTGCATAATGGAGTTTTTGTCTCTTGGTACAAGGACAAGTGTCGTTATTCTTTACGATTAGTGATTCACGATACCCTTATAAATTACGGCACTGGGTGTAATGCACTATAGCAAAATCTCGTTCTGCAATGTCGCTGAAACCCATAGTAGGTATGCTGCTTAGTTGCCAATCAAGTTTTTTGTAATCAAGTATTTTTTACAAGCTAGCTATTGAATAAATCTGTATTTTTCTCAATCAAAACATATGCTCCTCAATGCTAACTTTCCTCTTTTAACGACTTTCTGGTCATTGCAAATTCGGCCCCATAATTTCTTATGGTGCGAAAACAGAGGCCCAGGGACCGAAAACGATTGCGTCACACTACGGCGATAATCCGGCAGTAAAACATCTTCATATATCCAAAAAGTAAATAATAGATATATAGGGTGAAACATCACGACAGGCCAACCCTCATCACGGTAGACGGGTCTTATTCACTCGATATTTAATTGGTGAAGCATGAATACAATTGCAACTCTAAGCATACCATTTAAAAGACTGAAGTTTCGTCAACATATTGTGATATATGAAAGCCCCATACGAACTAAAAATAAGCATGTGAGCTCTTCGTAAAATATGTTTTTCAAAGGCAGTTTTTGAAATCCAATATGGCGGCTACGTTTGCATGGACGGTTCTCATCAGTGACGGCCACCATCTTTCCCCAGCCGTTCCCAGCACTCATTTGAACAATGTTAGCGTATGTATGTAACATTTATTGATCTTACTCAAGATTGCAGTTGTAATCAGCACAATAAAACAACATTTTGTTGCCTATATTAGTAAAAGTATGAAACTTGTTATTCCCGGGGTTATGGTTGGAACTGAATTCATTCTTACCTTGTAATCGGCGGTTTTTATCCTTACTGCCATCACAACTGAAACTCCACAGTGCTTATTTGATTGTTATTATACACATTTTGGTCTCAGTTTCACTCCACATTGCACTTTAAAACCCGTTGCTGTTGCCTGGTTTCTAAGCGCGCGCGCCATAAACACAATTTTCGAACAGCAGACGACGACAGACGACGAAACTGCAAAGTTTTATTCCCTAAACTGTTTACTTTACTCATTATTTAGTTTAAATTTTACTTTGTTATTTAAAAATTTTGATTTAATTCATGTATATTATCCCTTTTTTGCAACCAAATTACCCGAAAAATTACAGATATTTTCTAAAGTAGATAAAATCAAATGTTTCTAAAACGTTTCGTACTCTGGCTGCCGAAAAAACATAGAGGAACGAATACGGAAAAGTGCAGAGGAACGACTACGTTTTTTTTTTTTTTTTTTTTGCTTTTGTTTTTGCTAGCACTTTTCATTAATTTCAGTCTTTATTAGTATTTTGAATTTCTTTAATAATCGTATGCCAGAAATAAATGTAACCTTTAATATTTGCATGCTTTAATGTTTGCATGCTAAGAATGGCAAAATCATCGTTGCCACATTAGTGGAGGGCTTCACACATACGCCGTTCCATTATTATAAACTGTTTCCATGAATTCTAGTTGTCATAGTAATGCAATAATGATAAAATTGCTTTGTAATATTTATGTATATATACTTCTAATACATAGCCTAATTTCACCAATTTCAACGTTTTGTGTGTAGTCTTATACCCAGTTTGGAGGGTCAACACGTACCGAATGGCAACAGAGAGAGAGAGAGAGAGAGAGAGAGAGAGAGAGAGAGAGAGAGAGAGAGAGAGAGAGAGAGAGATGAGAGAAGGAAAGGTGGAGGAACGAAGAAGAGAGGGATGGCGGTGGAGGTGGGGGGGGGGGGGGGGGGGGGGAGAGGGTAGGTGGAGCTTTATACACGTGTTTCGTATCCATTTCTGCATAATGAGTTTTTTGTCTCTTGGTACAAGGACAAGTGTCGTTATTCTTTACGATTAGTGATTCACGATACACTTATAAATTACGGCACTGGGTGTAATGCACTATAGCAAAATCTCGTTCTGTTACGAGTGTTCGTTACAGAAATAGGTATTGCCCAAAAACGTGCTTGCACTGTCTCTGAAAACCCATAGTAGACATGCTGCTTAGTTGTCAATCAAGTTTTTATAACCAAGTATTTTTTACAAGCTAGCTATTGAATAAATTTTTTCTCAGTCAAAAACATATGCCCCATCAATGCTAACTTTCCCTCTTTTAACGACTTTCTGGTCATTGCAAATTCGGCCCCATAATTTCTTATGGTGCGAAAACAGACAGAGGCCCATGGACCGAAAAACGATTGCGTCACACTACGGCGATATCCAAGTAAAACATCTTCATATATCCAAAAAGTAAATAATAAAGATATAGTATATGCGCATTACGATTATAACAATTACATGTATAGCTGATAACAATCTGCATGAATAACTGGTAAACTGTTCTGCAAAGACAGTTGAGTATAGCAATTATTTACAATAGGTACGAAAGTCAAAATGTCGTGACGTCATAATACAGAACTTAAAAGAACGTTCTAATTCAGAAAAATTAATTACTTAAATTTGAGTCAGAGTCGAGTTACTTTTTCAATAACGAATATTTTCAAATTAATCATCATAAATATGTAAAATATTGATGTTTTACTACTTATTTAAAAATTAGCTAAGAGCACGCTTCTCGTCATCTACCAAAACAGTGTTTACTCCTGGCTTGTTGTTGGTGAGAAATCGTGTTTCGATTGTTGTGATAAAAGTGCTCCAGCGTCTGTGGGTACAAGTGTGTGCGGATTTATCACAGGAAATCGGAAAGAAATTTGCTTGACACAAGCGGACTCCAGTAAACATCGAGATAGGCGTCAATCTTCGAAACATTTTTAGTTGTAAGTAAAAATTTCTAAAGCGTTTTGGTGAGATTTCCACTGCCGTGGGCGCCATTTTCAGTACCCTCTGTTTAAATCTTAAAATTTGGCCTTAATTTCTAACTTTGGAGAAAATAGGACTTACTTCGAAAGGGAGTGAGAGGTCTTTAGCTCCGTTTCTCACCAACAAGTCGCGACTGATGCCCATCTCGGGTGTCAGGACGCGTTATAATGTACTTTTTCGGAGGGTGGCTAGGTGTTGATTGTAGGTGGCCTGCTTGGCCTGCTGTGATGTTTCACCCTATGCGCATTACAATTATAACAATTACATGAATAGCTGATAATCTGCATGAATAACTGGTAAACTGTTCTGCAAGAAAGTTGAGTAAAGCAATTATTTACAATAGGTACGAAAGCCAAGATGTCGTGACGTCATAATACAGGACTGAAACGAAGTTCTAATTCCAATAAATAATTACTTAAATTTGAGTCAGAATCGAGTTACTTTTTCAATAACGAATATTTTCAAATGAATCATCATAAATATGTAAAATATTGATGATTTACTATTTATTTAAAAAATTATCCAAGAGCACGCTTCGTCGTCTTCTTCTATCAAAGTTGTTTACTAACAAACAAGCTGGTTAGGGACCGTGTTCCGATTGTTGCGATGAAAGAGCCCCAGCTCCGTTTCTAACCAAAAACAATTCGCGACTGATGCCCATCTCCGATGTCAGGAGGAGTTATAATGTACTTTTTTTGGGGTTGTACACAATGATCGTACATAGTCCACCCCTGTACCATGCAGTTTTTTACCCTAAGTACTTTTACGGAGGGTGTCTAGCCGTGACCATCGGTGAGTTGGGCCAGTCCATGCGGTTGTTTACCCTATTTTTGCATTCTGGACAACTTTTATTCTATGCATTTTGTTATTTGGGGTAATGGTTTTGGAGGTGTAGGATCTGTCCGCGGATATGTAAACTATACTACTCAAGTACTTTTTTGGAGGGTGGCCAAAACCTCGGTGGTCGGTGAGTTGGCCATTCCACTCGGTTGTTTACCCTAGGTAGCTACCTACCTAGCTAGTATTATCAATATAATAGGTACTAGCTAGCTGGCTAATACAGGTCACCCTATCCTATATACCTATGCTGATGAAACCTGAAGCTTTAAATTGTCTGAGGAGTCAAACAGTAGTCATCAAGACGAAGCTAGACAGCAATGAGTGACGAAATCAGATCGCCAGCTTGTGCCACTGGGGTCACTGGTTCTTGGCCCACGTCACATTAGGCATCCACCGCGTACAGGAAGAGTTTGCCGTTTCAGATTTGCCAACAAATATCACCATAGAAGGAGAATGATGCGAGAGACGACCCGGAGATGGAAGCCCAACACAGTGGGAAATAAATAGCATTTCCCATAAACTGAGAGGCATCCGCGCCAAGAATGCCAATAGTACCGGTAATATTGGGTCACCCAGCCACCATCAAAACAACGACAAGAATACCCGCAATAGACTTGAATTTGGTATACTTACTCAGCCATTCCACGTAATACGCGCGACTTGAGTTACTTTTCCAAAAATTGATAACGAGTTAAACGATAAATGTGGTTTTCATCTATCTTCGGATCTCCAAGACGCAACACAACAAACGGTTGACTTCACATCTCCGTAAAAACTAATGTCCAAGGAAACGTTCATGGTAATAAAATAAGAAACTCATTAAACGTTATTAATATGAATAAATAAAAATATAATTAAATATATTTTACCAAACGCCAAGAGAGTTACCAGAATTTATTACTAATAAAACACCGCAAACAATAGTTTCATCAATAATATGACTTCTGGAAAATCTTCATAGAAAACTAAGAAGGTTAATATTTAGCCATAACCATATTATTTGTTTAGGTCATGCCTCTGAAACTGTTGACTATAAATATTAAGATCAATTGGCGCCCGCAGCATGTTTATCAAGGGGGTGACGGGTGGCCCGGTGATTGCCTTCCAGTTCTTAATATATATATATATAATCTTAATATATATATATAATATATATATATATATATATATATATATATATTATATATATATATATATATGAATCACGAAAGTTTGGAACGTGATAAATCCATAAATAAAGGTATAAGGCTCGAAGGGAAAATAAACAACGGAGTTTCTGCAAGATCTTTCGACTCGACGTCCTTTACTCAGCAGACAAAATGACTTACATGAGGAATTTACAGTACAGGAAAGGTCGTATAACTGACAGAAAGGGATTGCGCATTGTCAGTCCCCAATGTTTGGATCGAGAAATTTAATTCATAAGAAAAATAGGATAAGATTTATGTTATCATTCACATATTTTAGATATTTGCTATAATAAAGCCCACAAAAAGTTTCATAGTGTAAGTAACACAGAGAAAGAAACTTCTAAGGACATTCTCAGTTTACCTTATTTTAACGGATTTGAAACCATTAAATCATTGCTAAAAGCCTTTTAGGTCAACCTTGTTTTTTCCTATAATAACACACTAAAAACAATGTTAATGAAAAATGACCCCAGGGAAAGCAACAACATAATATATAAAATTCCATGTATGGACTGCCCCTCTTTCCATCTCGGACAGTCGAGCAAGGGCTTAGAGTAATTCATTCATTTAAGTGAAAACAACCACCGAATAAATTTGATTGGTAGTTCAGTAATTACAAGATCAAAAGATGTCTTATCACGATATCTTTTAGAATCTGCCATAATACAACTTACTTCACATTCTAATTTTAATATTAGTCGTGGCCTGTTTCATTTAGACCCTTGTATTTTAACATGTTTAAGAATGACCTCAAAGATATAATTACAGACTTAAATACAAATTAGTTGTCTTAGAGATATCTTCGTTGTATTTGTATGTTTAATGTTTTGTGAATAAGTTTTTATTTACCAAAGATCTGAATTGGTCAGCTGTCGCCCTGTATAATCTTTTAATTGTCTTGTCCCTGTGTCTAAGCAGTGGGACTTAATCTTTTTATTTTTAAATTGTACCCATGTTTATGCTTCTTTGGGAAGGTTACTCATTCTCCAGGTGTGCCGAATTCTAGGTACTAATCTCCTTATAATCCCTATCAGTCAGTTATACGACCTTTCCTATACTGTAAATTCCTCATATAAGTCAGTTTTTCTGCTGAGTAAAGGACGTCGAGTCGAAAGACCTTGCAGAAACTCCGTTGTTTATTTTTCCTTCGTGGCTTATACCTTTATATATATATATATATATATATATATATATATATATATATATTATATATATATATATATATATATGGATAATTTCCGGTATCGAGCACAAAAACACTTTTTGAACTATTGAATTAGCAGGTTAATTCCAAATCAGTATTTGCGCCTTCATTTCTTTGAAGAATAAAGCAATTCTATATATATATATATATATATATATATATATATATATATATATATATATATATATATGTGTGTGTGTGTGTGTGTGTGTGTGTGTGTGTGTGTGTGTATGTAGGTATGTATGTATGTATGTATGTAAATATATATGATATATATATATATTATATATAGATATATATATATATATATATATATATATTTATATATATAGGTGTAAGCTACTAAGACAAGTGAAACACTGGGGTATCTGCAAGATCTTTCGAATCACATCCTTTACTTAGTAGACCAACTAACATACATGAGAAACTGAGATGACAAAGAAGGCTCGTAAAAGTGACAGATAGGGATTATAAGGAGATTAGTACCTAGAATCCAACACACCTGGAGAATTAGTAACATTCCCAAATAAGCATAAACATGGGTACAATTTAAAAGGTTTACAAAAAGATTAAGTCCAACTGCTCAGACACAGGGACAAGGCAATTAAAGGATGATAATACAGGGTGGCAATTGACCAAAGTCAAACCTTTGGTAAACAAAAACTTATTCACAAAACATATTAAACTACAAATACAAAGAAAACATCTATGACCCAACTAATTTGTATATAAGTCTGTGATTGTATCTTTGAGGTCATTCTTGAACATGTTACATATACAATGGTCTAAATGAAACAGGCCAGACTACAATAGGAAGTAAGTTGCATAATGGCAGATTCTGAAAGATATCGTGATAAGACATCTTTTGAACTTGCAATTACTGAACTACCGATCCAATTTATTCGGTGGTTGTTTTCACTGATATGAATGAATATTGCACTAGATGTTTGCCCAGTTTTTACAGAATATTTATGCTGTTTGATTCTTACTTCTGAGCCCTTGCTCGATTGCCCGAGATAAAATGAGGGACAGTCCCATACATGGAATTTTATATATTATGTTGTTCTCTCCCTAGGTCTATTTTTTATTAAGATTCATTTTAGTGTGTTATTATAAGTAAAAACAAGGTTGACCTTAAAGGCTTGTAGCAATGATTTTATGGTTTCAAAACCGTTAAAATAAGGCAAACTGAGAATGTCCTTAGAAGTTTCTTTCTCCGTGTTACTTACACTATAAAACTTTTTGTGGGCTTTCTTATAACAAACATCTAAAATATGTGAATGATAACATAAATCTTTCCCTATTTTCCTTTTGAATTCAATATCTTGATCCAAGCATTGGGGACTGACAATGCACAATGCCCGTGAAAATATATAAGAAAAAAATTATATTTTGATATTAGGATAGTGGCCTGAATAGAAATGAACATAAGTTAAGTTGTTGGTTGGTTTCCTATAAATACTGAATTTAAGTTAAGTTGTTGGTTGGTTTCCTATAAAAACTGAATTTACATTAAAATGGTTCTCTATGTATCAAAACATCTAAGAAAGGGAGGCAATTGTCTTTTTCCAATTCTAGAGTAAACTTAATCGATGGTACCTAGTTATTTAATTTAGTGAGTAAATCATTTACATCAATACCAGCAAGTAAAACAGCTAGAATATCATCAATATATCTATACCACTTTAAAGGAATATAAATGATATTAGGTAAATAGCGCTTTTCAAAGGATTCCATGTACAAGTTTGAAGGAGTGGTGATAAAGGGTTGGCCACTGCCATGCCAAATATTTGTTGATAAAATTCACCGTTGAATCAGCTCATATATATATATATATATATATATATATATATATATATATAAATATCTTATATATATATATATATATATATACTATATATATATTATATATATATATATATATATCTATATATATATATAATGTATATATATATATATATATATATATATATATATATATATAATATATATATATATATATATATATATATATATATATATATTATATATAGATATATATATTTATATGATATATATATATATATATATATATATATATATATATATATTGTATATATTTTATATATATATATATAGATATATATATATATATATATATATATATATATATGCATATATGCTGTGGGAATTGCGACGCCAAAAATTTCAGTGGAGCGAGATTGCAATAAAAAAAATACAGAAAGTTACATTGACTTTTAATAGCTCCATATATACTGGCTAATAAAAATCAATCATTTCTTGAAAGAATAACGCAGTTATATACTATATATAAATTTACTTAAACTGAAAGAATGCACTGCAAAATGGAAGGACAACAAAGTGATGTAGTTAAATGCAATGTATTTTTTTCAATTTAGTCAATTTTCATTAGCCACTGTTCATTTGGAAAGGAACTGCAACTTCCTATGGTCACCACTAAACTTTTTAATTAACTTTTCCTTCTCTTTCTCTCTGTCTCTCTCTCCTCACCTGCTCAGCATGGGTATTTTTCCACAAGATTTTTTTGCATATAATATATTAATAAATAAAATAAATGGTATATATATATCTATATTATATATATATATATTATATTCTATATATATACATATATAGATATATATATATATATATATCTATATATAGATATA
Organism: Macrobrachium nipponense; assembly: GCF_015104395.2. Classification (NCBI taxonomy): domain Eukaryota; kingdom Metazoa; phylum Arthropoda; class Malacostraca; order Decapoda; family Palaemonidae; genus Macrobrachium; species Macrobrachium nipponense. The sequence continues at coordinate 42,436,422 of NC_061108.1, forward strand.
TAATATATATATATATATAAATGAACTTGATCACGAAGTATATAAAACGTGATGCTATGTATAAATAAAGGTTTTTTGCCACGAATGAAAAAAATGAAAAAGCGAGATAGCCAAGTACTTTCGGTCCTGTTCGGACCCTTTACTGAGGCAAACTGATTTTACAAAGAACAACACAGTCAAAAGAAGGCTTAATATACAAACTGACACTACCAGATTAGCCATAAGGGCGATTTTCACTCTACAGAGAGGAGGAGCCGCCATAGGCTAACCACACCTTGAAGGATACCCGCAGTAAACAAGTGATTCTTCCAGAAAACAGTACATTTTGAAAAAAAAAAACAAAAAAAACACGGAAGCATATACAATTTAATATCATGAATTTTTACACAAATTTTCCCAACAAAAATTATTATTAATGACAAGACGAAAGAAAATATAAATATATATATATCGAGCAAGAGAAAGAGGGAGAGAGAATATTGGACCAGAGAGAGAGAGAGAGAGAGAGAGAGAGAGAGAGATAATAATAACTATATACATGTGGGACTAATTTATTAGTTGTTCATTTATTTTGAGGTCCTTCATAATCATCTTACAAATATATGGGTCCAAATGGTACATTCCCAGACTAAGATTTAGGTTGTTTTTATTAGTGATTTGTATAATTGCCGATTCCAGTAAATTTCTTGAAACATAATCATTAGATCTAGCAATTACCGAGGTATCACCCAATTAATACAATAAGATTTTTCACTCAGATGGATAAACAGTGCATTTGAAGTCTGGGCTGTTCTAACTGAATACATATGTTGCTTTATACGTACAAATAAATTTTTACTTGACTGACCAACGTAAAACTAAGGGCAATCCTTACAAGGAATTTTGTAAATGATGTTATTTGTTACGGGACTATTCTTAATTAGCATATCTTTAATGGTATTGTTATAAGAGAACCACTACATTAACATTAAACGATTTTAAATATTGATTTTATGGTTTCAAATCCCACGAAAATAGGTAAGCTAAGTACATTTTTTAGGCATTTCTTTTTCATTAATAGCAACATTGTAAAACTTTTTGTGTGAGCTTTTTGATAACATAAATCAATTAAATGAGGTGGGTAGCAGAGATCGTTTCCTATCTTTTTTATGTATTCTATTTCTTGGTCCAGATATTGTGGAATTGTGATACGCAAAGCGCGTAGGAACAGAAGAAAAAATTGAAATTTTAATATTTTAAGATGGGTTTTGGCCAAATAAAAATGTAACATATGTTTAAATATTTGTGGGTTTTCTATAAATACTGAATTTGCATTGGAAAGATTCTCCTAATGTATTAATACATCTAGGAAAGGGATGACATTGTTATTTTCAATTTCAACAGTGAATTTTATGGATGGCACTAAATTATTTAATTTAGACAGTAAATCATTTACATCGATACCACCAGGTAAGACTACTAAGATATCATCGACATATCGGTACCATTTTAAGGGGATAAGTGTGATATTTGGCGGGAGGTGTTGTCTATCCAAAAAATTCCATATATAAGTTTTGAAAGGAGAGGTGATAAAGGGTTACCCATGGCCATACAAGAATATTTGTTGGTAATATTCTCCATTAAAAAAAAATAAATCTGCAATCACAAATACATAACTTAATTAAGGAATTATGTGACTAACGGACATAGGCAATTCATGCAGTACAAGTTCATTACTTAAATATTCTAGCACAGAGTCAATAGGGACTTTTGTAAACAAAGAACATACATCAAAACTGACAAAAATATCGCTAGGGTTTAGTACAATGTCATTTAATTTTTGCACAAGATCAAGAGAATTCCGGATGTGTGAATTAGATACAGTTCCTAGTAGCGGGGATAACAGTTTAGTAAGATATTTAGATAGTTTATAAGCAATTGATCCTACAGTACTAACAATTGGGCGCATAGGTTTGTTTTCCTTGAGTTTTGACTAGGCCATATAAATAAGGTAATGAGGGACACTTTACAGTTAACTTAGACAAAAGTTCTTTTTTATCTTTAAGAATTTGTTTGATATTGATATTAAAGTTTTTTATTACTTGGTCCAACGGATTTTTATTGCGGAAGTTATTTATGTTAAGTTTTCTTTCAATCCTCTTAGTAAAGTTATGCATGAGTGATATGTAGTCAGTTTTGTCAAGAACCACTAAACTATTGGATTTATCAGCCTTGGTAATGTGTAAGCTATTATCATTCTTCAATTCTTTTAAACTTTTTCTGTAGTGAGCGGGGAAGTTATTTTCATGATAGGCATGCGTAGCACTATATGTCATGCCTTTGATAATGTCTAAATGATTTTGTGGTAGGTCACAGTATGTTTCAAACTTATATAGAGATGTTGCTATTGATCATTTAGACATTATCTGAGTGAAAAATCTCATTGTATTAATTGGAGTGATACCTCGGTAGTTGCTAGATCTAATGATTATGTTTCAAGAAATTTACTGGAATCGGCAATTATACAAATCACTAATAAAAACAACCTAAATCTTAGTCTGGGAATGTACCATTTGGACCCATATATTTGTAAGATGTTTATGAAGGACCTCAAAATAAATGAACAACTAATAAATTAGTCCCACATGTATATATTTATTATTTCTCTCTCTCTCTCTCGTCTCTTCGTCTCTCTCTCTCTCTCTCCTCTCTCTGGTTCGATATTCTCTCTCCCTCTTTCACTTGCTCGATATATATATATTTATATTTTCTTTCGTCTTGTCATTAATAATAATTTTTGTTGGGAAAATTTGTGTAAAAATTCATGATATTAAATTGTATATGTTCCCGTGTTTTTTTTTTTTTTTTTTTCTCAAAATGTACTGTTTTCTGGAAGAATCACTTGTTTACTGCGGGTATACTTCAAGGTGTGGCTAGCCTCTGGCGGCTCCTCCTCTCTGTAGAGTGAAAATCGCCCTTATGGCTAATCTGGTAGTGTCTGTTTGTATATTAAGCCTTCTTTTGACTATGTTGTTCTTTGTAAAATCAGTTTGCCTCAGTAAAGGGTCCGAACAGGATCGAAAGTACTAGGCTATCTAGCTTTTTCATTTTTTCCTTCGTGGCAAAAAAACCTTTATGTGATAATATATACCTTTATGTATATATTATATTATATATATATATAGATATATATATATATATTATATATATATATATATATTAAAAAAATAAAAAATTAATATATATAATATATAAACCTTTCCAGGATTTCAGCAGGGCAAGCAGCCCCATTGCCCCTTTACGTGCGGGTGCCCATGTCAAGATACTAACAAAATATTTTAATTATATATAATATATATATATATATATATATATATATATATATATATATATATATATATATATATATTATTATAATCTGCTAATTCAAAGGAACAAAAGTGCTTGCTTGATACAGGAAACTATCCATGTAGCCTATGTATTAAGGTTCCCAATTCCGGCCCCCGTCCCACCCGTGGAAAATATGTTGCGTGCGCCCATGGGTTATCATAAAGCATAGTTGTAGTAGAAGTATAGTTTTCATACAGTTCAAATTTACAAGAGAAAAATTTGCCATTTACCTCTGGCTAGTGTTCTAACTATTCTTTCTCTGAACCAAAACTACAAACAAAGAAAACGTTTAGTCTGATGCTGGTTTAACGTAAATAGGAACATGACGTAATTTAGTATAGAATTAAAAGGAGGGGGTACATACCTCAAGATACGTTTACATACAAACTATTTCGTGGGTGGGGGAAAGGAAAATAAAGCTCCCAGAAAGTGAAAATAAGAATCTCATAAATCAAATTCCAAATTCATCACTGGTAAGATAATGAAGTATGTATACAAATTTTCATTTTGAAGCAAAGTAAAACTGAAAGTCTAAATATGGCCAAATATCTGGTAAATATCAAGCTTGGTTGGCACTCCCTATTACTGAAGAGAATCAGCTCTTCTTTTGCTGAAATTCCACGTGGAAAAACAAAGTAGTAGAAAATTAATTGTCATTGATAACACACATGTAGGAACACACATACGTATCCAACACCACACCACAAACAACACATATTACCAATTATATATATATATATTATATATATTATATATATATATATATATAATATATATATATATATTATATATTATTCATATTAATATATATATACTATATATTATACATATATATTATATCTATATATATATATATATATATATATATATATTTATATTATATTACATATATATATATATATATATATATATATATATAAATATAATATATATATATATATATATATTATGTGATGGTATATGTATATTGTGGGGACGAGAGGGAGAGAGGTATCTGGGTGCTGATGCTTTATTGTTTGTTTTAGATTCAGCTGGCCTTATGCCAGCACGGACTCTTGCTCCTAGAGCAGCCCTTAAAGCCTTATTGGCCGAGAGCATGGTATACATTAACAGGTGCGGACAGACATGTAGTACGTACCTGTGTCGGGGCGACAGAATGCAGGGATCGACAATTTGTGTGTCTTTACATACATATACATAAGAATATGCTCAGATGTGTTCTATGAATATACATGATAATCATATCTGCAGAAAGGCCAGAGAATTCTACTTAATATGATAAAAATAGGAAATTGGCAAGCTGTTGAAATAAACATAAAGTATCGTAATGACGTTATCATTACAAGTACTCCCCCACAGACAATAATTATGAAAAAATGATCGGAAGATAAAATACAACAAAAATGAGGCACTTTCAGTCACGGTATCGTCTCTGAGGCAGGAGTCGACTCTGCGTCCTTCAGATCAGTTGTTGTGGGGCGTCCTCGACTGCTGAGTCCTTCACCATTTTGATTGACAGGATGCCTCCCCTGTTGCAGGTCCTGGGGCGTTTGACTGTCGTCCGAGGGCATCCACGGCTTCCTTTGGGCATACCAGGGACTTCAGGGGCAGCTTTGTTTTGTGGAGGCACTCTGGGATGCCAGCCGGTTTCTTACCCAATGTTGTCGTCGTTCATCAGGAACGCGGGTTTTAATCTGTCAATCAGGACCCAGTCCTTGCAGCCGTGAATCATGATTAGGCAAGCTTTGTTCGTGCAGCAGAGGACGTGGTAAGGCCTCCTGTAAGGTCTCACTGTGGGAGGGAGGGGTTTGGTAGGCGTCGTTCCTCACGAAGACATGCTCACAGGTGACCAGGCCTTTGGGCTTGAAATGTTTTCTTCTGTCGGAGAAAGTCTTATGGCAGGGCATGAATTTTCCTGCAATTTCCTGCCGTCTTGAAATTGACGTGTCTGCTTCGGCCACGTTTGTGGGGAAGAATTCACCAGGTACAGCTAAGCCTTGCCTCAGACCATCTCTGCAGGTGATACCTCATCGTTTGCCTTTGTTGCAGTATGTAGACCTGGCAGGACCCTTGGTAACTGCGAATTCCAACTCTCGTCAGTGCAGCACGTCATCAGGGCAGCCTATAGTGAGCGGTGGGTCCTTTCCACCATGCCGTTGGCTATGGGTATGTATGAGGTGGTACTTTGGAGCATCATTCCCATTATGCAAGCCAAGGAGGCCCACAGGTTGGACCAGAAGGCAGGGCCTTGGTCCATGGTGGTGTCATCTGGCACACCAAAGTGGCTGATTCAGTTCTAGAGAAGGGCCTCTGCGCAGGCGCTAGTAGTAGCCTCGTCATTGGAGTCACCTCGGGCCACCTGGTGGATCGGTCGATGATCGTCAGGAGGTACCTGGCATTCCCTTATTGTGGCAGAGGACCCAAGACCTCAACGTGGATGTGTCCGAAACGTTGCCTGGGTTGCAGGAAATCCTCCACACCTGATTCTGTGTCGGTTGACTTTGCTTTTCTGGCAGGGTACGCACCTCTTGGCCCACTCCCACATGTCTTTCCTGATTCCGTGCCACACGAATTTTTCTGTCATCAGCCGCATCGTTGTTCATTCTGATGGATGAGACAGCCCATGGATGACATCAAACACTTGTCTTCTCAGTGAAGCTGGTATCAAAGGGCGAGGGTGGCCAGTGCTGGTGTTGCAGAGGAGCGTTGAGCTGGATGAACCTACAGGGATGTCTCCCCACCTCAGGGTGGTAAGGGCTGTGCAGTATGCTGGCACTTCAGGATCAGCAGCCTGTTCCCGTGCAAGATCTTTGCAGTCGATCCCCAGGTGGATGGAGTTGATTTCGATTCTTGATAGGGCATTGGCCACGGGGTTCCTCTTGCCCGGGACGTAGATGATGGTGCAGCCGGACTCAGTAATGGCTGCCAGGTGACATTACTGTCTTGCCGACCATGCATCTCAACCTTCGTGAATGCATAATGATTGTGAAGGGAGTGCCTTCGAGGAGGTACCTGAAGTGGCGGATGTCTTTGTAGACAGCTAGCAGTTCCCTATCGAAGGTACTGTAATGGGTCTCCATGGGCTTGAGTTTCTTGCTGAAGAAAGCGAGCGGTGGAGAAGGGCTGTTCACGATTTGTTCTAAAACAGCTTTGCAGGTGACGTTGGTGGCGTCGGTGGTGAGTCTCAGAGGCGCATTGGGATCTTGGTATACCAATGTAGCGGCCTTGGTGAGGGATGCCTTCGTTAGCTTGAAGACCCATTGTTGAGAGGCTTCCCACTTCAGCTCCTTTGGTTTCCCCTTCAGGACTTCCGTTAAGGATGACATAATGCGGGTGATGTTTGGTATGAATCAGTCCTGCAGGCACTTGACCGTTGCTGGCATTGGGAACTCTTTCACGGTGGCCACCTTCAAGGCCATGTGGTGAACGCCTGTTGGAGAGATCTCGTAGCTGAGGAAATCTACCCTTTCTGGTCCGAAGAGACACTTGTCGAAACAGACGACCAATCCGTTCTCCTGAAGGCATTTCAGGACTGCTCATATGTGGTTTATGTGTTCTTCTGAGGATCGGGAGAAGATCAGGCAAATCCCCCAGGATGCTGTCCATCAGGCATTGGAAGGTGGCCCCAGCATTCTTGAGGTCGAAGGTGGAATAAGAGAATGTGTACATCCCAAATGGCGTGATGATAGCCATCTCAGGAATGTCGTTGGGGTGTATAGGAACTTGGAAGTAGGACTTGAGTAAGTCCATCTTAGAGGTCCTGCATATTTGGTAGAGGGTAATGGTTCAGCGTTGTCACGAGATTCAGGCAGCAATAGTCCCCATAGGGCCTCCAGGTAACTTTCTGCAGATTCCAAACCGTTCAATGCCGGCGAATGCGTATTTGGCGTCCTGGAGCCTTTTGGGTTGCAGAAGGCAAAACTTGGCGTGCATAGGTTGTCCCGTAGTGGAGATGTGGCGATGGATTCTGTGTTTGGCCGGGGTTCCGGCAACCCGACAAAGCTCCAGTTTGAAGATGTTGGAGAATTCTCGCAGGAAGGCCCCATACTTGTGCAGTGCAAGCGAGCATATGGCAGGTATGCTAGGTCCAGTGGCAAGTTGTCAGGAACGGCAGGTCCCCATGTCGAATAGATGTTAGCAGCCAACATCTACCAGAAGTTTGTAATGCAGCACGAGTCAGCCCCCAGGAGATGTCTGCAATGATGAAGGTCCAGTTGTAGGTGCAGCCAGGATGGATATTTTGAGGGTCCGGATCCTGTAACAGTGGATGGGACTCCCGTTCAGGGCTACTAGTGTGGCCAGGGCATTGAGTGTGTGGCTGCAGTCCTCCTCTCATGGCCAGAAAGCCGACTACATTGCCCATGCGTCCATCAGCAGCCTATGTCCAGATATGGCATCACAGATGTAGAACCCCACAGGATGGGATCCTGTAGAGGTTGCGGCCAATGGCTGCTTTTAAGGGTGGCTGCCATCCTAGTTTTTCGGAAAAGAACAGGGTGATTTGGATCTCCTGTCGTCCCTCCCTAACCTCTGGTGGAAATAGCCCCGGGATGGGTTGATCTTCTGATGCTGCTCCTGCTGCGGGGGTTCCTTCCTCCGGTAGAGCCGGGTAGACCACATTCACATCCAGGTTGTCAGGTTCCTCCATCATTGCGCTGTTGGCTGAAGGCATTGCGGCGCATCTCGAGGCCCTGGCAGCCTCATGAAGTTTTTGAGCCCTGTCCACCAGGACATCCATTGGGAGTGTGTCCGCCTCCATGATCTGTGCCCTCATGTCCTGCGGAAGGCAACGTAGGAAGAGCTCTCGAGACAGGGTGATCTCCCTTCTCCATTTATCTGTGTTGATATCCAGCAGCAACAGGCGGCCTGTCAGCTCGTCCCAGACGTCATTGGCTTCTGTGTCTCTTAGTGGCTGGTTGATGCACTGGAATTTGTTCTTCAGATTCCCATAGGTTATCTGACCATCCTGTTATGGAGGAGTAATGATAGTTTATATTTGACAACGTCTCCAAAGGTTGTGTGTGTGTGTGTGAGAGAGAGAGAGAGATTGGTGGAAGAATGAATGGGAGTGGTTAAATGGCGGTCGGAAGCATGTCTGTTGTGGCGCTCTGTAGCATGTCAGTGGCAGTCTGTTTCGAGAGTCTGAAGAAGCAGGGCAGTGAGTAAATTCACAGAGTTGGTTTGGCAGCATTTGTCCGTTGGTTGTTGGTTGGTTTTGTGGTATTTGATTGATTTTGGTGTTGTAAGGTTGTTGTGCATGTGTCTGTCTGGTTTTGGTTAAGTTGAAGAGGTTGGGAGTGCATTTTTGGTGTCTATGAGTGGTGATTGGGGCAGTGTTGGTTTTGGCGGGTTGTTGTGCTGGGGGAAGTCGTGTGGTTGCCGTGTTCTTCCAGGCTGTTGGTGTTCGTCTGCAGTGATTTGTCGGGTTATTGAGTTGTTGTGGAGTTGTGGGTCTCAGGTGGTTGTTTGTTTGGTTGTCGGCAGTGGTTGTGTGTCGGCTAGTCTATAGCCTATATCTAGCGGACAGCACAGCCTAGCCCTGAGAATCAGAAGCCAGAGGTGAGTACCTGTTTGTGTTTGTTTGTTCTGTATGTAGGTATGGGTCAATTGTCCTGCTGTATTTTGTAGGGTAAAGAGGAAAGTGTGATTGAGGGTGGGTTTGGTAGCCAGACAGATTAAGTTTATGTGGGGGAGATTTGCTGCTTGCTCTTAAGCTTGTGATCCCGCCACATTAATTTTTGGCGCCCGAACAGGGACTGCTGGAGTGGCAGCTGCAGGACGATTAGCCTAGGCTTGTGTGTGTGATTGGTGAGAAAATTTGGGATGGAAGGATTGAGTGAGGTGGAGAGGCTGAAGGAGGAGTTGAGGTTGGAGAGGGAAGTAAGAGGACAATTGGAAGTGGATAATGAGAGGTTGAAGGTAGAGTGTGAGGAGCTGAAGAGCGAGTTAGAGGAAATGAGAGGATTGCTAAGGAGTGCAAAAGTGGAAATGAAAGAAGTGAAAGGAGCGGAAGAAAGAATGGTTGAGAAAATGGACGATAAATTCTTAGTGATGATGAATGCAGTGCAGGAGATGATGAAGGGGTTCATGGGAGAGGGAGCTGTAGGAGGTAGGCCTACTAGGTCTTGTGATAGGCCAGAAGTGGTAAAGACAGTGGAAGAGTGAGTGGATGAAACTAAGAGTGATGAAGGTGACTTGGTTGTGATAGGTAAGGGAAAGAGACAGGATAAGGATGAACCTGGTGACAAGAATAAGAAGGGGGCTGAGGAAAAGAAGAAGACTAGGGGAAAGAAGGCTAGTAAGGATGACGGACAGGATGAGACTAGGACTGAATACATTGGGGAAAGGGCTGAGAGTGATTTAGATAGCAGTGAGTGGAAACAGGTGGGTAGAAAGAAGGGTAAGAAGAGCGTAATCAGGAGCATGGATGTTAGTATGGAAGTTGATTCGCTGTATTCGGACGAGGTTAAGAGGGATCAGAATGGAAGTGCGAAAGTGAGAGTGAGAGTGAGCGGGAAGTACGAAAGGCTGTATATATGAGAAAGATACCTAGATGTGCACAATATGAGGAATATGGTAGTAGGGACATAGGGGATTTTTTTAAGGAATATGAGAGGCATTGTGAGGCAAAGTATGGGAATAACAAGAGAGTCTGGGCAAGAGAGTTGGGTAGCTTTTTGACAGGATTTTTGTTGAATATGTATGGGGTAATGATGAGTGGGGAATGTGCCTTATGAGAGTGTGAAAGCCAGGATTGTGGAACAGGCGAAGAGGATAAGGAGTAGTGTTAGATATAGGAGAAAACATGGTTTTGATGAGGTAAGAATGAATGTTGGTGAGTCGTTGTCGATGTATGTGTGCAGGTTGGAAACATTAGCCAGGAAAAAGTTTGGGGATGAAGGGATAAATGAGTGTAAAGAGTTAGTGAGGAAGTTGTTGGCAACTGTGCCTGAGAGTGTGTATGAGTTTGTAAATCTGAAACGTAAGGAGAAAATTCGATGGACGAATGAAAGGTTGACGTGGAACGACATTTTGGAAATAGTAGAGGATTATGAGTTGGATAGGTGTATGAAAGAGAGTAGAAGTGTTAGTGTTAGGACTGAAGTGGCTGATGTTATACCAGAGTTTAAGAGCTATAGGGAGGCAGTTTTGGAAGGGCTAAGGCGAATGGCAGAGCGAGTGGTTGATAGGAGTGTTAGAGCCAGTAACGTAAGTATGGTTAGCCCTAAGAGAGATCGGAGTGCAAGCGTTGAAAGAGTAGGGTCGGTTAGTCGTGAACGAGAGCAGCAGTGTTACAGATGTGGAAAGCTATGGCACATGAAGAATGAATGTTGGTGGACGTTGGGAGCATGCTTAGGGTATGGGCAAACAGGGGCATTTAGTGAGCGAGTGTAAGAAAGATAGGGATATTAAATGTTACAGGTGTGGGCAAGTAGGGCATATAGCAAGTGGATGTCGAGGTACTTGTGTGACTGAGGTTTGCGGTAATTGCAGGAAGAAAGGGCATTATGGTAGGATGTGTAAGGAACAGCGGGCAAAATGTGTTTAATGTGGAATGGAAGGTCATGTGGCGAGTGTGTGTAGGCGAAAGAGGATGAGTCAGGTTGGGAGTTCGGGAAACTAGGTACAAAGGGGATTCAGTTGGGTGGGTCCTCTGGTGTGCGGTCAGTAAGAGTGATGCATGGGCGTGAAGGATTGTTGCATGAAAAAGGGTTTGGAGGAAGAGCTTATGAATGTATGAGTGTAAAAGATAGGTGCAAAGGGGTGTGTTTGGTTGCTTTGATTGATACTGGGTGCAGTGTCAGTGTTCTTTTTAAGAATGGATGTGACAAGTTGCAGAGTGAGTGTGAAATTAAGAGGTGAAAGGGGAGGTACAAGGAATAGGAAATTTGGGTATGCCTGTGGTGGGAATGTTGCGTGAAAATGCAGAAATCGAAGGGGTAGTGATGGATGAAGGTGACTTTTGTGTGATCGAGGGAATGAGTGATAAGTATGATATGTTGTTAGGGTACAGGTTCCTGAAGAAGTGTGGGATGGTGGTCCATCTGAGCACGAATATGATTGAGTTGCATAGGAAGGGGAATGTACGTGGAGAGTTGTACTTGGATAGGGATGGAGGGGTAAGAAGTAAAATATGGAAGGGAGTGCTGTTGGTTGCAAAAGAGAGTGTAAAAGTGCCACAAGAAGTTGGAGAAGTTGTTAGTGTGAAAGTTGCGTGGCCCGATAGTCTTGGGATTGTCAAAGGTGACAAGTGTGCATATGTGGTTGAGGGTGTGGATGCGAACAAGTTGGTAAGAGCGAGCGTGCATGTGTATGACGGGATTTTGGATATGGAGAATCCTCGGGTTTTTGCAGCCTCATTGCCGAGTGTTAGGAAAAAGTGAGTGCGGGGTATATGTGGTGATTGTGTGGGGTTGTTGTATACGTTGGTGGATGTGGACGACGAAAGATATGTTAGGGAGCGGCGGGTGATGACAGGTAGCATGAAAGAAAGTGATGAGTGGAAGTATGATGAGTTGAGAGAAAGAATTGAGGTGGATGAAAATGTTGGTGATGACGAGAGGGGGCGGTTGATGCAGATATTGTGGGATAGGAGGGGTGCGTTGAGTTGGGGTGACGAGGATTTCAGGGGATCTAAGCTTCCAGAGTTCAAGATAGTTTTGAATAACGATACCCCCATATATCAGCATCCCCAACACTTTTCTGCGCCTATTGCTCAAGAGATTGAGGAACTTGAGAGAGTGGGAGTGATCGAGAGGAGCGAGAGTGCTTGGAATAGTCCCATAGTCCCAGTACGCAAGACAGATGGGAGTTTGAGGATGTGTGTGGATTACAGGAAGGTGAATGAAGTGACTGTGAAGGAGCGATTCCCGATGAATGTGGTGTCTGGTTGTGTGTATAAGATGCATGGGATGAGAGTGTTCACAAAATTGGATTTGGTAAGGGACTATTACCAGATGCCTCTTGAGGAAGGGAGCAGGCATGTTACGGCTTTTTCGAGTGGTAGCTGCCACTATCAATTCAAGAGGTTAAGTTTTGGATTGGCTTATGCACCTGCTGCCTTCCAGAGGGCGATGAATGTAGTTTTGGCTGGTTTTGATAGAAGGAAGGTGACTGTGTTTATAGATGACGTTTTGATTGCAAGTGAGACTGTTGAGGAGAATGTGCAACTGCTTGAGAAGGTGTTAGAACGGTTGGAGTGAAAGTTAAGCTGGAGAAGTGTACGTGGTTAGCTGGGGAAGTGGAATTTCTTGGTCATAAGGTGAGTGCGAGTGGTGTAAGGAAGAGTGAAAAGTTTGTGGAAAAAGTAAAGGAGTTTCCACGTCCCCCGGGGACCGTGCGGGAGTTAAAGTGGTTTGATTGAGTTCGGGAGGAGGGTTCGTTAGGGATTGTTCGGTATAGGGAAAGCCGTTGACTGAATGGACCGGGAAGAAAAATTATACTAAGCTGAGGTGGGATGAGCGAATGGTTGGAGCATTTGAGAGATTGAAAGAGGAGGCTGCTAGGGATGTCACTTTGGCTTTTCCAGACTATAGTGAGGATGCCAGTAAGCTTGAGTTGTATGCTGATGCTAGTAAGTTTAGTATGGGAGGATGCTTGGTGTAGATGCAAGAGGTGAATGGGGAGGGACAATTGAGAGTGATTGCGTATGTGAGTAAAGCTTTTAATAAAGCAGAGCTGAAGTATTCGGTGGTTGAGAAGGAGCTTGCGGCAATAAGGTTTTGTGTGAAAGCGTTGAAAGTGTTTTTGTATGGGGTAAAATTTGTCACAAGGACGGATCATCGGCCGTTAGTTTATATGATCAAGAAGTAAAGTGTGAATGCTAGGATTGCGAGGACAATTGAGGATTTGAGTGAGTTTGATTTTAGCTTAGAATATGTGCCGGGGAGTAAAAATGTGATTGCTGATACGATGTCTAGGATGCATGGTAAGGACAGTGGTGATGTGAAAAGTGACTGGGATTCGAATAGGGTACCTGAGGGGTTAGTTGTAAAAGAGAGGTTTGAAGGGAATGACAGAGTGTGTGAATGTTTGTTTTCAGCATTGAAAAACTTGGAAGGTAGGGGTCTGGTTGAAGAGGTACCCGATAGTGTGAATGAGTTGCGAGTGAAGTTGATGAGTGACGTGCAGAAGGAAGTGGCATATGCGGAGGAACAAGGTGGAGAAGGAGAAATGTTGCATGAATTGTTGTCAGCAGTAGCTGAGTTGTTTGGAATAAAAGTGTTGTTGTATTTTGGATGGGACAGACCGGTTGAGTATCAAGGAAGAGTGAGTACAGATAATGAACGTGGGGTTTTGATGATTCAGTGCGGGGAACGTGGTTGTAATTGGTTGGTTACAAAAGGGGACTGTGAAGGGGATCTGAGTCAGAATTGTGGAAATGGGGAATTAACTGAGGATGAATGTGATGTGGATAACCAGGTGGACGTGGTAGTGAATGTGTGTATGCATGGGACTCGAGGGAAAATGGTGACGTTTGTCCGAGTAAAAGATAGTGAGTACTGTAATTTGATTGACACAGGGGCACAAGTTTCCTTGGTTAGTGGGTCAGTGGTGAGTGAACTTGAGAGATATGATTGGGAAGTGAAAAGGCAGTCTACAAGTGTAAGAATACATGGTTTAGGACAAGGAAGTGTTTTAGTATGGGAAGAGGTACGGTTAAGGGTTGGGTTGGGAGATCTTGAAGTAATGCATAACTTTATAGTTATAGGAGAAAATGATATGCCCTCTTGCTTTTTAATAGGGATAGATTTTTTTGAGGATCCACGATATAGACGTAGATATAGGAAATTGAATTCTTAGAAAGGGTGGCAGACAAGTAGCTAGGATTCAAGATGGTAATGTATTTGTAGCAAACTTTGTGGGTATGATTGATATTGCTAGGAGTGAGAATGATCTGTTGAGTGAGGAAGAGATTGAGGAAATGCAAAATAAGTGCCTGGAGATAAGTGTGTTGCGACAATGTGTTTTGGGAGGAGTGCATGTGGAAGACTGGCCATGTGAGTTGGATGCATATAAGAGGGTTGCTAAATGGTTTGTGGTGTGCAAAAACTAGTGTACTTTTTGCATCAGGAAGGGGTGTATGACAGGGAAGTGTATGTCCCGGTGTTTTCTGTGTGAGTATGTGTTTGTTGGTGTATGATCGATTTGGGTATATGGGGAAAAATAAGTTGTGGGAATGCATGAGAGAGAGAGAGTGTATGCTCCTGGGTTGAATAAGATTTGTGTGGATGTGGCTGTCACGTGTGAAGACTGTCAGAGGGGAAAGTATCAGAGTGTACATGCAAGTCCACCTGTGTTGCGATTGCAGATGAAAGAGCCGTTTGAAATGCTTGTGATTGATTGTGTTTCTTTGCCTAGGACTGCGAGAGGACACATGGGGATGATTGTGATGGTGGATCACATGAGTAAATTTGCCTATGTGGTTCCCATCAAAGATAAGAGGAGTGAAACTGTTGCACAAATGGTGGGTCAAGTGATGTTGCCCATGTGTGTGTGTAAGCGGGCAAAAATGTTGAGTGATAATGGACCTGAGTTTGTGGGATGGGAATTTGAAGAAATGTTGAAGGAATGGGGTATTGTGCATGTGTATTCTACTCCGTATATGCCTAGTGCGAATGGGTTGGCTGAAAGGACTGTTAGGACGATGACTGAGATTTTGCGAATGATGAGTAAGGGCGACAAGGATTGGGATATGTATGTAGGACATGCAGTTTGGGTATATAATGCCACACTGCAGAAGAGTATAGGTATGTCTCCTTGTAAATATGTGTTGAATTTTAAAAGGATTGTCAGACCGCGTTTGGGTCTGTCAGAAGGTGATCGTGAATGGTTTGAGAGTTTTAAGGTGTTGAAAGAGGTGGTTGAGATGGGAAGAATGAATGTGAATAAGGTAAGGGAGAAATTTGAAGGGCCTTTTGAGATTTTGGAAGTGGGACTGAGTGGATTGAGTTATGTTTTGGGGAAATTGCGAGTAGGTGGGGAATGGATGACGTTAGGGCACACCATAACCAGCTCCGTAAGTGGAGGGAAGTACCACAGTATGTTCGGGAGAATGCGATGAGTGAGTGGTTGAGGGTGTATAAGTATGAGCCTACTGTCTGTGAACAAATGGGTCTGGGAGATCGACAGTTGGTGTTGGTTGAATATGGAAGAAAACGGAAGAGTGTGGAGAGAGAAAGTGGAAGGGAAAAGCGTGAACAGCATGGTAAGGGGGTTGGTGGTAGGGTGCAAACAGTTGATAAAGCGTATGCTACAGATGACTTTGAGGGAATGAATGATACTTGTAGTGTATGTGGGTTTGAGTTGACAGGGACAAATAAGACTTCAGTGAGAAGGAAACTGAGTAGTGAGGAGGTAGTTGATAGGATGGATAAGTCTTTGCAGGAGTTTGACAGAAGTATGGATGAACTGAGTGGTTTGGTGGCCGAAATAGGGGAGATGTTGGAACCAGAGTCAGAAGACATCGGTGAAGTAGTGAATGGAATCTGGGAGGATGGTAGTGAGGGAGATAATGTGAGTTTGAAAGAAAGTGGTTTGGAAGAAGTGAATGGCGATGTAACTGAGAGTGTATGATGGTCCTCAAACAAGGTCCAGGGGGCCTGCATCTGAGCATCCTTGGGTGTTGCGAAAGGCAATTTAGTGTGGATGTTGTGAGTGTAAGGAGGTGTTGTCAGATGTAATGGGGGAGGTAATATGGAGGAGTAATTATAGTTTATATTTGACAACGTCTCCAAAGGTTGTGTGTGTGTGTGAGAGAGAGAGAGAGAGAGAGATTGGTGGAAGAATGAATGGGAGTGGTTAAATGGCGGTCGGAAGCATGTCTGTTGTGGCGCTCTGTAGTATGTCAGTGGAAGTCTGTTTCGAGAGTCTGAAGAAGCAAGGCAGTGAGTGAATTCACAGAGTTGGTTTGGCAGCATTTGTCCGTTGGTTGTTGGTTGGTTTTGTGGTATTTGATTGATTTTGGTGTTGTAAGGTTGTTGTGCATGTGTCTGTCTGGTTTTGGTTAAGTTGAAGAGGTTGGGAGTGCATTTTTGGTGTCTATGAGTGGTGATTGGGGCAGTGTTGGTTTTGGCGGGTTGTTGTGCTGGGAGGAGTCGTGTGGTTGCCGTGTTCTTCCAGGCTGTTGGTGTTCGTCTGCAGTGATTTGTCGGGTTATTGAGTTGTTGTGGAGTTGTGGGTCTCAGGTGGTTGTTTGTTTGGTTGTCGGCGGTGGTTGTGTGTCGGCTAGCCTATAGCCTATATCCAGCGGACAGCACAGCCTAGCCCTGAGTATCAGAAGCCAGAGGTGAGTACCTGTTTGTGTTTGTTTGTTCTGTATGTAGGTGTGGGTCAATTGTCCTGCTGTATTTTGTAGGGTAAAGAGGAAAGTGTGATTGAGGGTGGGTTTGGTAGCCAGACAGATTAAGTTTATGTAGGGGAGATTTGCTGCTTGCTCTTAAGCTTGTGATCCCGCCACACTGTGTGTCTAACCACAAGGTGATGTGGCTGAAGACTTCCTCCAGTGGCATCATCATGACGATGTTGGCCTTGGCTCCCTTGTTCGTGATTCCCACTGATCGGACATCTGCCCGCAGGAACCATGATGCCGTGTTTTGTTGGGAGAACAGCGGCAGTTCAGCAATATGGCTGATAGACATTCTAGTGGACGTGTGGGTACTGTTGAGGATCCGAGTGTCTTCAGAGGAACTGTGTACCACAGAATCTAGCATCATGACTTGTCTCACATACCAAAATGCAAAAGCGGCATATTTAGTCCGTTAATGGTGTTGGGTTTGTCAGAGTCAAGACTAGAAGCTGTATGGTTCCTTTAATAACTCTGAGTGCAGTCAACGTGTGTCATTAATGGCAGGAGCCAAACCGTTTGAAGACACCAGAACATGCCAGGAAAGGTGCTCTGTAAGAAATCTATTAGTGGCATCGGTGTCAACCGAGGAAAGGAGCTTTCAGAAACCTAGACTGTATTGCCGCGTGGTTCCATTATAGGTTTCTCTGAAGGTAAGCAGCCATAGTGAGTCCGTTAATGGCAAGGGTCAAAACTGCTGTGTTACCATCCAATCTGGGCGGTCACCAGTTGTGAGGACAATAGAGAAAGATTGGTATGTAGGTACTGATGCTTTATTGCCCGAGAGAGGAGTATAATAATCAACAGGTGCGGATGGACATGTAGTACCTGTGTCGGGGCGACAGAGGTCTGAGTGCAGAGATCGACAATTTGTGTCTTTACATACATATACATAAGATGTGCAGACATAGTCTGTATTATATATACATGATAATTATATCGGCGGAAAGGCCAAAGAATTTTACATATGATAAAATTAGAAAATTGGCAAGTAGTTAAAATAAACATAAAATGTCGTAAAGATGTCTTTACAATATATATATATATATATATATATATATATATATATATATATATATATATATATATGTTTATACATACACACATTTATATATAATATATCTACATATAGTATATATATATATATATATTATATTATATAATATATATATATATTATTTTACGCCCCTTTTATATAAACATATAAATATATATAATATATATATATATATATAATATATATATCTATATAATATATATATATGATATATTACCCCCCCTTTTATTAAACTACCCAAATCATAAATCCTTACCTGTCGTAAATGGTGCCCTCTGTCTGCAACTATGTTGATAGGCTATTAAGATCTCGTAAGTATAAAAATATACTATTTATTACCCAAAGCAGTTGAATATAAAATAGAACAAAATGATTAACAAGTCATAAGGACAGAAAACCCAAATCTGCCCAAAAGAAACCAATAAGTTAACATTCTACCCTCCTGACTAAGAATTCACTCCCAGACCCAAAATGTCAATAAGTTCATTTAACATAGTCAGGTTAGAGAATTCCGTCTCTAAATTAGCCATGGAATAGGACCCATCTGTAATAAAGATAATAATGGATAAAAGATACACTACACACATCACCCTTTTCAAAGTATTCACGTAAAGAGAGTATTTCACACTTCTCTCTCTTTTTCAAAGGTAACGGTTTTCTAACTCTTTCAAAATATGTCCTACCTTTACAATGGGGCTTTCTCTCCCGACACTCTGCGTGTACCACCTCACCTCTAAGTGTTCACCGAAAAAGAATGTCACTTTTGCAAGTGCCTTGGACTATTAGGCCTGTAACATCCGTAAAAACGAATGTACATGCCTTACGACAGGGTGAGTGATCTCTCGGTTAAACTGCTTGCGTATTCAAATTCCTTCCTCACGTAAGCTGCCCCTACAGCTCAGCCTGTCTCCAAGCAAGCCGTGATATGTGATTTCACTTAACATTACATACTTGTAAGATATATACATATATATACATTAAAAGCAATTGCTTTAGTGTCATCAATAAGTTTCTTGCAGGCATCTTCATGCCGACAAAGTTTTTTCCGATTCTCGTTCGTCAATATCTGGTGAAAAATACGCAGACATCCTTTTTCCATTTATTGAATTTTGTCGCAACAGCTATTTTGCCTTATGGCTTTATCAAACAACTACTGACTTACAATCTGGTCTTGCAGTCTATATATTTCATCATGTGGGAAGTATGACCTTTAAGTATGGGTACTGGTTGGTCTAGAGATTAACAGCTTAACCATAAGGGTGCTGTTTCGGATACAAAGAACATAAGGACATATATTATGACAATAAAAGTGAAAGTTTAAACACTGGTTGAATAAATATTCAAAATATAATGCCATGTGCTTGTGTTTCCTTAAATGTATGTTTAAAATTTAATATGTTACATGTTGGTTTTAAATACAAAATTACATACAGGAATAAAAAGGAATATAGACATCTAAATACAGGAATAAAAAATATTTTATAGCATGCATAGAGATACAAATCAGCTAATTTCTGTTTATACATAAATGTGTATAATATTAAATTTGAGTGCATGACATTATATTATGAATATTTATTTAACCAGTTTAAACTTTCATTTTTGTTGTCATAATATATATGTCCTTATGTTCTTTGTATGCGAAACAACACCCTTAATGTTTACGCAATTAACCTCTAGAGTAGACCATCCAGTACCCATACCTCAGGGTCATACTTCCCACACGATGAAATAAATAGGCCAAAAGGCCAGATTGTAAGTCAGTAGTCACTTGAAAATGCCACAAGGCAAAACAGCTGTTGCGACAAAATTCAATAAATGGAAGAGGGAAGTCTGGGTATTTTTCAACAAAAATTGACGAACGAGAATCAGAAAAAAACTTCGTCGGTATGAAGATACCTGCAAGAAACATATTGGTGCCACTAAAGCAATTGGTTTTAACGAAAATTGTATAAAAGAAAAACTATGCCCTAAAAAAATATATATTTATATATAAAATATATTAATATGCTTGTACCTGGGAGTGAACAACTGTGGATGAGAAAGTGAAGCTGATTTGACAATAGCCTTGATAAGAGGGGGGGGGGGGGAATCATATACTTAAGATTGGGCAATAGTTAGGTAAATGCTAAGGGTTTAGCTTAATTGATTATATTTGCACTTTTAATCACATCAGAAATAAAAAGGATTACATCGTATGAGTTCGAGGGGAATGTAAAGACCTTGTAACACAGATTACAAAATACAACGAGTTAGAGCTTGAGGATGAACAGGCGACCGCAGGTTTCCAGGCATGTGGAACAAACAAAATTATGGGGGGAATCCAGAGTCCACAGCTGCTCTACTGCAAGTCTGCAATGAAAACCGTTGGGAGTTGAACAGATTGCTTAAGGCACTTGGTCGAGGATTGAGGTCGATCTTACAAAAAAAATTGAAGTATCACCAGAGCTGGGCATCACTACTCAAATTTTGGTTCTGCACCCTCCGCTACTGTTACTTTTATTGTAAAGCACAACCAAAGCGCAACTTAAAATAAATAGCTTTTTTAATGAAACAGAAATTCTAACACATTTATTGATTATAATAGAGTAAAAATACTTTGCAAGGATACAATTGTACCCTTATAAAGTATTTTTACTTTATTAAGTATATATACACAAAAATTTTTACAGAATAAAATAAAAAAGATTATATACACATTACCTTGACAAAAAAAAAAAAAACATTTTCTGATTTTTTTGCAAAAAACTCTTAAGACTCCAAGCTTGGAGCAAAAAAAAACCTAGATCTAGTAGGAAAATCTAAGGAGTAGCAGCGCTGGCGGCACCGGCCGGCAGCACGAGCTGCCATGCCGCACCATCAAAATAAGTTCAATCCTGCATCTCTCAGACTCTGCAATGGTCAACCATTAAACAGGCAAATAGCAATACATGAACTCGTTAAGACGTCTCGTTAAATTTTTTGGTTTTACTATTTTGAACAGTAGTGGTTGTGGAATTAAATTTTTGAGTTCCACAACCTATTACTCTGCTACTTTTTGCATGTGGTAGCAGCCAAGTCCACAACCAAAAATGGGTTCCGGAGGTGCGGACAAAAGTTGCGAAATGTCCACCTTTGCTTATCACTGAGAAACACTCTTGGCTGATGGCCCACAAAAATACACAATTATAATACAAGATTCGCTCGAGAAGTGGGAAAGGAATTTAAGTCAAAGATGTGAGATGGGACTGACTGCTAATGACCTTGCAATTTGCACATTACCTTCTGTAGGAGTCGTAAGTCTTCCCCAGGGGCACCAGTAGGAAAGGGACATGTTAATGCCCAACACTGGCTAACAAACAGACTCCTTCTTAAGTGGGAAGCAGCTCAGAGGAGCACGAGAAATTTTCAAAGGCCGTTCGTCATTGTTGTTTGAGATTAAGCCAGCCTTGTGCTGGCACGAGCTCTTGCCCCTGGAGCAGCCCGTAGCAGGTTGTTCGTCTGGTGCTCACGGCTTTTATGTCTTCGGGGATGGTTTGCCAGCATGCTGGTAGATGGGTTTATCTGTCCTCTGGCGTATCTGTAAGTGTTACATAATAAAAAAATATGGAATGTTATTCCATATATAAAAACTAAAACTAGGATTAATTAAAACCAGTGACCGAAGAGGTCAACCACTTTGCTTGCAGGAGTGTGATAGGACCAGATAAGTTAATGTAGGCTAAGCTGATGTGTTGTATCAGTCAGTGTCTGGTTTGCTGTCATCTGTGGTCATCGAATCTATTGTTTTGTAAACTATTGACAAATCTTCCTGCTTGAGACAACCACAGTGACCTATAACCCAGACGGCCTACATGACTTGTAATCTATGTCATCTGTGTGTATGTTCGAGCTACTGTCTGCTCACTTTATGATTTGTAAACCAGATTGTATGTCAGAATTCATTAAGCCAGCATCATTGGAAGACCTTTCCAATTTTATCTGATCTTTACAATGTAGACTTAGCAGAATACAGATATTTTCATACTCTGTGTTTCAACACTAGAACCTCACATCAGAAAGAAGATACTGAATGAACTTAGAAATTATCATCGAAATCCAAGACACTCCAACGAGGATGGGGAGTCATAACAACCGACCTTAGCGTAAATTATCGCAGGTCTAAATAACCTCACAGTGCGCCTCGTTATACAAGGCCTAGCACAACGTATCTTCATCACGAGGTCGTCCCAGGTTACCATGCGGTTTAGGCTTTTAAATGTGGTGGATGGTCACCCTCACCCTCAACTGATGGCATAACACGCCCTTAGGCGGACTTTCTGCAAAAACAAGGAACCAGCAGTCAAACAAACAAAAGGTGATTAAAGGATTAATTCCTCAAAGGAAATGTTGAGTGAGAGAGATGGGAGAATTCGCCTGTATCTTTATTATGAATGAAAAATAAAAGTGTTCACTTTCTTCTGGGTTTCCTAAAATTATGTTCAATGGAAGAAGAGATGGAGCAATAATATGAGTGACCCTCATTACACCTCCACAACCCAGAAGGCATTCGAAAATAGCCATCGAGGATGATAATTAACTCACTTCCATCACCTTCTAAGTAACAATAAAAAAGTGAAGAATAACAAAATATTTTGAAAAAATTTAATTTATATGGCATTAGTGTTATCTATTACTTTACTCACAGAAAACATGACATTTAATTACTGCTAAGGATGTATGAAGCATAAAAATTAGTATGACTAAAAATGCAATTAATAATATTATTTGAAAACAGCATACTATGCAATACTAATTTAATATAACAACAGTTTATAATAAAAAATATCAGCAAATAGATAGTGGCTTAACTAGTAATTATACTCAAACTTAAGTACAGGGTTAATATGGTTAGCTTAATTTTGTGAGTACTGAGTAAGATGTGTAAAGTGAGAGAACTGACTTTATTCCGCAGAGCAACGGTACATAAGGCGGTATGTGGAAGTAAGCGTAGTGTCCATCACACACAAATAAATAAAAAGGGACAGGGCACCTGCTGTGAATGTGTTTCTTCACAGAAGAAAATACATGAATAATATTACATAGAGGGAACGGATTCCCGACATATATTAAAATGCTCTACATTTTAGTCCCTGGAAGAAAAGAGAGGACATATGAATATACAGATTTTTACAATGGAAGGGCGAACATTCGCCCGCATGTCGTCCTTACAAATACTCTCCCCAAGAAAAAGATTAAGTAGAATCGTTGGATGACTAACAAAGTCTTGCGGGGAGCTGAAAGAGTCCTAGGGTTCGTGATTCCCTCAGTTGAGGGGCGTCTTGTATCTCCTTGTCGTCTTGAGGGCTGGAAAGCAGGATGCCGTCCCTGGTAGTGGGGCCAGGGGGTTCGACAGCTTTCCTTGGGCGGCCTCGACGACGTTTAGGGGCACTGTCAGGAACCAGCAGTGTCGTGGATTTGCGAGGGCCTTCATTGGGGTTGTCTTTGTCGGGGATGATGGCGGGCTTGAGGCGGTCTATCGAGACCCAGTCCTCGTGATCACCGATTGACTTCAGGAATGCCTTATCCTCCCGATGGATGACTCATTGTGGGCCCCGGTAGGGCCTCGTCAAGGTTGGGCGGGCGGTGTCGTTTCTCACAAAGACGAACCTGCAAGAGTCCAGGGCTAGTGGGCAGAACTGCTTCGTCCTGCTGACGTATGTCTCTCAGCAAGGAATGGGCTTCTGGGCGGCTCCACACAACCTAGCCAGGGGAATATCAGGATCGTCACTGTTAGTGAGGAAGAATTCGCCTGGCACTGTCAGGGTCTCTCTATACACCTTCTTTGCTGCGTAAGGGTCACCGTTGGCTCTTGGGGTGGTGCGGAGACTGAGGACCCAGGGAAGCTGTGCCTTCCAATCAGGGCCCTGACAGCATGTTATTAAGGAAGCCTTGAGAGAGCGGTGGGCCCTTTCCACCATGCCGTTGGCTACGGGATTGTAGGATGTTGTGGTGTGGTGCTTGGTTCCCATGAGGCATGCCAGGGAAGACCAGAGCTCTGACGTAAAGGCGGGTCCTTGGTCCATCGTGATGTCGTTGGGCACTCCGAAGAAGCTGCTCTAGCTGGTCAGGAGGCCTTCGGCACAGGCGTCTGCAGTGGCTTCTGACATCAGGGTAGCCTCGGGCCACCTGGTAGACCGTTCGATCACTGTCAGGAGGTATCTGGCTCCATCGGATGGAGGGGACAGGCCCGACAACGTCGACGTGGGTGTGTTTGAACCTTTGCCTGGGCTGGAGAAAAGAGCCTATCCCCGATTTGGTGTGCCTTCCCATCTTGCTACTCTGGCACGTGATGCATTTTCTGGTCCACTCCCGAGCGTCCTTCCTGATGCCCTGCCACACGAACTTCTCCGTTAGGAGATTGGTTGTCGTGCGGGGTGATGGGTGTGAGAGGCCGTGAATGATGTCGAACACCTGTTTCCTGCGGGAGGCAGGTATCAAAGAACAAGGGCGTCCTGTGCTGGTATCACAGAGGAGCGTTGTCCTGGAGGGGCCGAAGGGGATGCCCTCCCATTGACATTGAAGGGTGGTGATGGCTGCGGTCCGGTAGGCTGGTACTTTGGGGTCGGAGGCTTGTTCATGTGCTAGGTCTTTGTAGTCGACGCCGAGGTGAAGGGAGTTGATCTCGACCCTCAAGATGGCATCAGCTATGGGATTTATTCCACTGGGGACATACTCCATGGAGCACCTGAACTCGGAGACAACTGCGAGATGACGTAGCTGCCTTGCGGACCAGGTGTCTCCCTTGACGAAGGTATGAACCAAAGGCTGGTGGTCCATCTTTATGGTGAAGGGGACCCCCTCCAGAAGATATTTGAAGTTGTAGACGGCACATTCAACCGCAAGGAGCTTGCGGTTCGAATATGTTGTAGTGAGTCTTGGCGGGTTTGAGCTTCTTGCTGAAGAAGGCTAACGGTGTGGGGTCTGCGTTGATCAGCTGTTTGAGGATGGTGCTGCATGCAATGTTGCTGGCATTGGCGGTGAGTTTCAGGAGTGAGTCTGGGTCCTGCTGAGCCAGGGTGGTGTTCCTGCTGAGGGAAGACTTGGTTCAGGTGAAGACGAGCTGCTGGTCTTCTCCCCATGTCAGCTTCTTAGGTTTGCCCTTCATGACCTAGGTCAAAGGGCACATGGTGCGGGCGATATCTGGGACAAACCTTCGGTAATAATTCACCATCCCCATGAATTCTTGGAGGGCCTTGACGGTTATCAGAGTTGGGAACTTCTCCACTGTGGCCACCTTTGACGCCATGGGACAAACTCCTGCTAATGTAATTTCATTGCCAAGGAAATCCACCTTCTCGGCACCGAAGGTGCATTTGTCAAAACAGATGACAAGTCCGTTCTCCTGTAGGTGCTTGAGGACGGCCTGGACATGGTTCAGGTGCTCTTCCAGTGATCTGGAAAAGATAATATTGTCCACATAGCAGATGCAGAAGGGTAAGTCACTGAGGATGCTGTCCATGAGGCGATGAAAGGTGGCCCCAGTGTTCTGCAGGCCGAAGGTGAAGACGAAGGATCTAAAGGACATGAAGATCGCTGTCTTCGGAATGTCATCAGGATAGATTGGAACTTGAAAATACGACTTTAATAAGTCGATCTTGGAGAAGACCTTGACGCCATGGAGGAGCCCGGTGAGGTCCTGCCTTCTTCACCATGTGGAGGGGGGACTCCCACGGACTCGCTGCCTTTTTACAGATCCCCATCTTCTCCATTCCTTTGAATGTAGTCTTGGCTTCCTGGAGGAGCTTCAGCATGAGGCGGTGGAACTTGGTGTGTGTCGGGGGGCCCTTGGTCTCAATATGGTGGAAGACACCATGCTTGGGTGCTGCCCCAGCTACCTGGTGAAGCTTGGGGCGGAAGATGTCTGGAAACTCCTGGAGAAGGGAGGCTTATCTGTGGTGGGGAAGGATGGAACAGATGGTGGGCGTCCTTGGTCCTCTGGCGAGTGGGTGGGAGAGGCAGGTCTCTGTATCGAGAAGGCACTGGCAGGCCATGTCCACCAAGAGGCTGTGGTGGGTGAAGAATTCCGCCTCCAGGAGAGGGGTCTGTACACCAGCAAGAACGAAGGGCCAGGTGTAGGTCTGGCCCAGGAACACAATGGTCTGGGCCCTGGTGCTGTAGGTGCGGATGGGCGTCCCGTTTGCAGCTAGAAGGACAGTCGGGTTGTTGGGGGACGTGGCTGCAATCCTCTGCAGACGAAAGGAACACCGACTGTATGGCACCAGTGTCAACCAGTATCCTGAGGCCGGAGATACTGTCCTGGACGTAGAAACCCCTGGGTTGGGACTTCGTTACTACCGCTGCCATGGGGGCTTGCTTTGGGTGCTGCCTCGATCATTTTTTGAAGGGCAGAAGGAGCAAGGGCGCTCGCACTTCTGTGCCTTGCTGCCAAACTGGTAGTGGAAGTGGCACCATCCGATGTCTGGGAGGGGCTTCAGTAATCGCTGGTAAGCTGCACCAACCGTGTCCTCCTGCTGTAGGCTGTTGACTGACGGAGGAGAGGAGAGTTTTGCAGCTTGGGTGGCGGTAAACAGCACAAAAGCCCACTGCACCAGACTTTCCATCTCCATGGTCTCGGTATTAGGAATCTGGCTTCAGACTTCGGGTGCGAGCTAGCGAAGGAAGAGTTGACGGAGGATGCTCACCTCCTGCCTTCGTCCTTGGTGGTCCACCTCTGGCAGGAGGACCAGGTACTGGAGCTTGTGCCAGGCCAGCCTGGGATCTGAGGTCAAAAATTTTCACCTAGATGAGCTCCCTCCTCAGGCCTTTGTAGGGCAGCTCCCCGTGCTGGCTGTGCATCCATTGGGCAAGGCGTTTGAAGGCATCCACTGTGAGGGTCCCGGTGATGATGTCTGCCTTGGTTCTGTCCCGGGTGATGCCTTGGATCTGGAACTGTATTTCTGCCCATTGCACCCCTGTTGCGATGTCCTCACTGCAAAACGGTGGCAGC
This sequence comes from Macrobrachium nipponense, assembly GCF_015104395.2. Taxonomy (NCBI): domain Eukaryota; kingdom Metazoa; phylum Arthropoda; class Malacostraca; order Decapoda; family Palaemonidae; genus Macrobrachium; species Macrobrachium nipponense. Next base: position 42,463,161 of record NC_061108.1, read on the forward strand.
TTCACATGGTGGGGCTCTGATGGTGCGGTCGTCCAGGGTGCGGGCATGGGCGTCGAGGACTCAGATGCGCAGAAAGATCATCTCGGGGATCGAGGTGGACAAAGAGGAGTCGAGTGAATGTACTGAACTCTTCCATCGTTTTGTCAGTCTCGCGCATACGGTCGACGAGAAGTCATGAATAGCGGGCCAAGTCGTAAGACTGAACACCAAAACACTTCTGAGAAGAAATGCCATTGTGAGTCCACTAATGGCATTGAGGAGAACCAGAGAACCAGGACTAGGCATCGTATGGGTCCGTTAAAGGTTCTCTGAAGGTGAACAGCAGTAATTAGTCCCTTAATGGCAAGGCCAAAACCGCTTGGGTCACCTACTCCTGGGTCACCAATTGTGAGGACTGAGTAAGACAAGGAGAGTCTGAGAACTGACTTTATACCTTATTCTGCAGAGTGGCTGTACATAAGGTGGTATGTGGACAGAAGCGTAGTGTCTGTCACGCATGCACGAACAGACATAAACAAAAAGGGACAGGGCCCTAGCTGTAAATGTGCTGCTTCACAGAAGAAAATACATGAATAATATTACATACTGGAGGGAACGGATTCCCGACATATATACATCAAAAGAAAAGGCGTAAAATGCTCTACATTTTAGTTCCTGGAAGAAAAGAGAGGACATATGGATATACAGATTTTTACAATGGAAGGGGGAATATTCGCCCAAATGTCGTCCTTACAATTCCACCATGCAGTATACTGTTAGCTTTACACCATAATAAGAGAATATGCTATGTAACCCTAAAGATGATATGATGGGGCATCATTTAATTTCCCCTTGCGGGGGCTGGGGGTCGGCAAAGGTCTTGGAGGAGTAATAGGCAAAGGTTTATTTGAGACCCTCACTCCTGAAAGGGGGATGGTTGGCGAGCAAAGCAAGCCCAACAAAATAGAGCAATTTGAAGCCACTTATAAAGGAAATTTGAAGAATTTTTATTCCTTAAAAAATGCTGTACATTAAATTTTGAGATAAATGAAGATAAAAAGGTAGTGGAAATTTCTAGATAAATCAAGTAATAATCTATAGTGTTGGTCCTAGAATATCTGCAATTTAACATGTTGCATTAAATATAGCTCACTACATACACAAGGGTCATTCAGGAAAACAAGAAAAGTTGATGCGAACAGGAAGATCTTAAGCTTGGGAAAATGTGTAGAGATAAAATGGTAAATAATTTTAACAAGGTTCATCTAAGGAAATTTCAAAATGAACATATGCTTCGTTCATTTCACATATTTTCTGCTGCATTAATGGATACCTTCTTGATCTAAATTTTGCAAAATTATTAATCAGTATATGTCATAATTAAGATTTCTAACAAGCTCCTCTTCTGAAGCCATGAGAAGCAAGTCATTCAAGCGGTCATTTTTCATGGTAGTTCGTAGATACGTTTCACTAAACTAAGCACTGAAAACATTAGTTCATTGCTGGCAGTAGTTACTGGAAGGATGATGAGAATTTTTACAATTTTAAGAATTTCTGAGTAGGCACATTCTAATGGTTTGAGTTCATCATGCAGTTATAACAAATTCTTAGGCTTTTCATTCTTAGTTAGAAAGTGACTCTTCTGGGTATTTTGAAGGATTTCATCTATATGTATTCTGACGAAGTGCCAAGTATATGGTTACTACACTTACCAATCATTAATTGTTACCTCAAAACAGCCAGACACTTGAACCTTCATCACATGTACTAAACGACTGAATACTCTAAAGGCAACAGTGATCCCTTAAACAATATCAGTATTACAGAAATCAGACAAGTTCATTAAAACAGTTGTGAGATAATCTTATGTGTAATCAAATCAATTAAAGAGCATCACTCAATCAACAACTTTAAAAGTCTAAGTATTTCCCTGATTTCAGAAGTCTAAGTACTTCCCTGGTTCTACCTCACTTCAAGTAAATTGAAGGAAAATGGCTCAATTACCACTCTATGTTTCTACCTATACAAATCATATAATTATTTACTTATACTGGTGAAAAAGAAAACACTTATAAAAATTTTAAATGCAAAAATTTATTATTAAACTCAAAATTATAAGTGAAATTCACAATATCAGGGAAAATTACTGTTACTTGAAAACAAAGCAAAGTTTAATTAATTCTAGAATTAATTAAGTAAAATTAAATCAAAATTAATTTTTTACAAAATTCAAGAAAATTAATCCAATCAAAATTCAAAAATGTTAGGCAATAATTAAAATTTGGAAATAATTCATAAGTGCTAAACAACAATAAAACTTGAAAAGAATTCTAAGTAAATGCAAATTAATTTAGAGGTGTTACATTCAATTAAATGGGCAATGATTACTTAATGAAAACAACTAAGTTAATTAAATTGTGAATGCAAATGAAAGCACAGAAAAATGTGGAAAACACCAAAATTACAAAAAGCACTAATCACACAGAATATAAAATAAAAACACACACTTCATTAAGAAAAAATGGATAAATGCACACACAAAAAAAATCACCTCAACATGAAAATGGATAAATGCACAAGAATCACTTCAAATGAAACAAACACAAAAGATAAAAATTTGCAATGTGTAAAAATTTAAAGTTTCACCAAACCATTGTAACTGTTAGTTCTCTAAACCATTGTAACTATTAGTTGCAACTAATAAAAACTGTATAACATTACCTTGGTACCAATTTTCTTTCTGCTGCAGCTCATTTCACAATTTCACCACACAATTCACAATATTTCTCAAAAGAAAAGGTGCCGTTACACACTTGTACAATGTTTGCTCAGATTCCACAAAAAGCACTAAATAATACTAAATAACTAAGAAATCTCAAATCTGAAATCTAAAAGTTACGAGTGACCAATTTACGTTACGTTTATATCAAGTATGGCAAGGGAGAGAGAGAGAGAGATCTAAATGCCATGAGAATCTTAGTCTGAATGAATCTCTCTTTTTCTCCTTGTATGGCACTTCAAGAGACTGACAGGTTAAAAACGTTTTGGGCTTGTGAAAGATGGTGCAATCTTTCTAGAAGCTTCTAATATGACGTAACTTTACAGAAAAATCGTGAATTCTCCGTGTGATATTTGGCAAAGACATACATGTATGAAACCAGTCATGACATTGTATGCTCAACAAAGACACATGGTTGATCGAGACAGAAGTCCCTTATCAGACGTGATGACAGGTTTCCACAACAACACGGAGATCTTGAGTTCCTCTAAATCAAACGTGTTGACATATTACAAAAACAATTCTATCTTGGAACTGACAAAGTTAATATCTCTCTTTTTACATTCTATGTTATATACTCTTTTACATTATAAAATGCGAAATCTGAACATACATTTTAAGACATCCTATTACTCTCAGCTAAATAAGGAATCTGTAAATGTTGCAAAACTCTTGGTAGTCAGTTTCTTATAATTTAAAAAGTAATTAGAATTACAGGAGCAAGACTTGTATTGTCCTCACTCATTCCTACAGTTGAATCAGTTAAAAAGTCTTTTTAACTTGGATGAGATCTTATGGATCCTCTTGGGTCTGCCTACTTAATTGGAGTCTTTCAAGTTTGTATCAATCTCATATGCAGCAAAAAAAAGAAAGAAAAAAAATCTTAGCCTTGTCAAAGATATCAAAGAAACCTTCATCTGTTCTCAAGACGTGCATTTCTTTAAAGTTGATTGTATGAGAGAGCAAGCCTTAGATAGCAATAATTCCTTTACTTGTACCCAGTCTGACGAGCTATTGGTAACTTTAAAGACTTGTCTTGAAACATGAAGGTTCACTACAAGCTTGAAAGACAGCAACTGCTTGTCGAGTCCACTTGCTACAGCTGCAGCTTCTGAGTCACAGCTCTCTTCAACTTTGTGAAGCACTGCTAACAAACTTCCATAACGAAGCCTAACCTTTGCAACTGGCCGATAATAGTAAGACCATCTTGTTATAGCAGGTCTTTCTGTCAAAACTAGCAGGTCTTCTGCTTTCTGTGCCTTTATGAAAAGTTGGTACCTTATATTACTGTTAGTTAAAAATGTGTAACTATTATATGTCATGTGTAATTTATATTGTTCCAAACATGTTAAAAATACTAATTTAAATTATGCACTTCAACCTTACTTATACTTTTTCGACAATGATTAAGTAATAATCGTTGGCTGATGGTCAGTGGTATCTTGCAGGGAGCTGGAGGTTCGAGATTCCATCCGTCGGGGGACGTCTTCCGAGTCCTTGTCGTTCAGCAAGTCGGGAAGCAGGATGCCGCCCCTGGTGGTGGGCCTGGGAGCTTTGACTGCTTTCCTTGGGCAACCCTGTGCAAGGCCCTTCTGTGGGGTCGTCTTTGTCGGGAACGACAGCGGGTTTCAGTCTGTCTATCAAGACCTAGTCCTCACAACCGCTTATCGAGACCAGGAAGGCCTTCTCCTCTCGGTGGATGACACGTTGCGGTCCTTGGTAGGGTCTCGTTAGGGGTGGCAGGTGGCGTTGTTCTGTATGAAAACATACTTGCAGGAGTCCAGGGCCCTCGGTCGGAACTGCTTCCTCCTGTCGGTGTAGGTCTCTCAGCAGGGAACGAATTTCTGGGCAGCTGCCCGGAGTCTTGCCAGTGGGATGTCGGGGTTGTTGCTGTCGGCAAGGAAGAATTTACGTGGCCCTATCAGGGTCTCGCCGGAAAACTTCTCAGCCGGTGAAGGGTCACCGTTGGCTCTTGGGGCGGTGCAGAGGCCGAGGAGGACCCATGGTAGCTGCGCCTTCCAGTCAGGGCCTGTGTACTGTGCCATCAGGGAGGCCTTGAAGGAGCGGTGGGTCGTTTCCACCATGCTGTTGGCTGCAGGGTTGTAGGCCATGGTTGTATGGTGCTTGGTTCCCATCAGGCGTGCCAGGGAAGTCCAGAGTTCTGAGGTGAAGGGGGTTCCCCAGTCTGTTGTGATGTCGTCTGGCATTCCAAAGTGGCTGATCCAGCTGGATAGGAGGGCTCCAGCACAGGCGTCTGAGGTGGCTTCTGACATTAGGGTTGCTTCTGGCCACCTGGTGGACCAGTCGATCACCATCAGGAGGTATCTGGCACCATTGGATGGGGGAAGAGCCCCGACAACATCGACATGGATGTGTCCGAATCTCCGCCTGGGTTGAGGGAAGGTGCCTATTCCCAATTCGATATGCCTTCCTGTGTTGCTGCTCTGGCATGCAATGCAGTTCGTGGCCCACCCCCGGGAGTCCCTCTTGATGCTGTACCAAACGAATCTTTCTGTCATGAGTATGGTTGTTGTGCGGGGCGACGGGTGCGAGAGACAATGGATCCTGTCGAATACCTGCTTCCTTCGGGAGGCGAGTATCAGGGGGTGTGGGCGCAGTGCTGGTGTCACAGAGGAACGTCGTCTTGGAAGGACTGAAGGGAATGTCCTCCCATCGGAGGGTGGTGATGGTGGTCCGGTAGGCTGGTACTTCGGGGTCGGAGGCTTTCTCACGTGCTAGGTCTTTGTAGTTGACGCCAAGGTGCAGGGAGTTTATCTCGATCCTTGAGAGGGCATCGGCTACGGGGTTCCTTCTGCCGGGGACGTACTCGATGGAGCACCTGAATTTGGAGATGCCGCGAGGTGACGTTGCTGTCTTGCGGACCAAGCGTTGCCTGCCTTGACGAAACCATGGACCAGCGGCTGGTGGTCCGTCCTTATGGTGAATGGGATGCCTTCTAAGAGGTACTTGAAGTGGCGGATGGCCTGGTAGACAGCGAGGAGCTTGCGGTCGAAGGTACTGTAGCGGTTCTCGGCGGGTTTCAGCTTTCTGCTGAAGAAGGCTAGCGGCATGGGGACCCCATTGACCAGCTGAGGGACGACTTGGTGCAGTCAAAGGCGCGCTGTTGGGCTTCTCCCCATGTCAGCTTCTTTGGCTTGCCCTTTCAAGACTCGGTCAAAGGACACGGTGAAGGCGATGTCTGGGATGAATCTTCAGTAGTAATTCACCATCCTGATGAACTCTTGGAGCGCCTTGATGGTCGTCGGCGTCGCGAACTTCTCCACTGCAGCCACCTTAGATGCCATGGGACATGCTCCTGCTTGGGTAATCTCGTGGCCGAGGAAATCCACCTTCTCCATGCCGAAGGTGCACTTTTCGAAATGGACGACAAGCCCATTTCCCTGCAGGCACTTGAGGACAGCCTGGACATGGTTCAGGTGCTCCTCCAGTGATCTGGAAAATATGAGGATACCGTCCACATAGCAGACCCAGAAGAGTAGGTCGCCGAGGATGCTGTCCTTAAGGCGCTGAAAGGTGGTTCTGGCATTCCACAGGCTGAAAGTGGAGAAGGTAAACACGAAGGACCCAAAGGGCATGATGATCTCCATCTTTTGGATGTCATCTGAATGGACGGGAACCTGAAAGGTAAGACTTTAAGAGGTCAATTTTAGAGAAGATCTTTGCTCCGTGGAGAGGCCCGGTGAGGTCTTGCATGTTCAGCAGGGGATAGCTATCGGGTGTGGTGACGAGTTTCAGGCGATGGTAGTCACCGCAGAGCCTCCACGTACCATCTACCTTCTTCATTATGTGGAGGGGGAGACACCCACAGGCTCGCGGCTTTTCTGCAGATACCCGTTTTCTCCATTTCCACTAACACGGTCTTGGCTTCCTGCAGGAGCTTCGGTGGAAGGCAGCGGAACTTGGCGTGTGTCTGGGGCCCTTGGTGTTGAAGTAGTGATATACACCATGCTTGGGCGTGGCCCCTACCACCTGGCGAAGCACAGGTCGGAAGACGTCCGGGAACTCTTTTAGGAGGGAGGCATACCTGTGGGGAAAAACGGAGCAGATGGTGGGCGTCCTGGGTCCTGTGGTGAGTGGGAGAGAGAGGCAGGTCTCGGTGTCGAGGAGGCGTTGATGGGCTACATCCACTAAGAGCCTGTGGTGGGCTAGGAAGTCCACCCCCAGGAGAGGGATTTGTACCTTGGCGATGACGAAGGGCCAGGTGGAGGCCCGGCCCAGGAACGCAATGGTCTGGGTCCTAGGGCCATAGGAGCGGGATGGAGGTTCCATTGGCGGCTACGAGGGTGATTGGGGCATTTGGGGTGCAGCTGCAGTCCTCTGCCGATGGTGGGAAAACTGACTGCATGGAACCAGTGTAGACCAACATCCTGTAGCCGGAGATGGTGTCCTTGACATAAAATCCTCTGAGGCAAGACTTTGTTACTGCCGCTGCCAGGGGGGGCTTGTTTCGGGCACTGCCTCCGTTGTTTTTTGGAGGCACAAAGGGGCAGGGGCACTCGCACTTCCTCACCTTACTGCTGAGCTTCTGGTGGAAGCAGCACCAACCATTGTTCTGGTGGGGTTGTGAGGTTCTTCTTCTCTGGAAGGCTGCGCTGATCCCTGCCTCCTTGGGTTCTTTCTGCGGCAGGCTGTTGGCTGATGGTGGGGTGGAGAGTTTTGCGGCCTGGGTGTCGGTGAACAGGCTGAAGGCCCGCTCCACCAGGCTCTCCATGTCCAGGTCTTCCACAGCGGGGATCTGGCTGCAGACCTGGGGCACAAGTTGGCAGTATCTAGTAGCTGTGATGGTAGACCTATTTAAGGAACAAAAGAACGCAACTTGAAGAAGTGTTGTGTAGTATATGTTGTAAAAGGCCTTCGCAAGTATATCATTTTCTATATGATGCCAACCTAAACTAAACAAGATAAAACTGGAAAACTACTCGAGTTATACCTTGGCGCAAACCTTCTATCATGAAAGAGTGTGTAATAGGTAAACTATTAAAGTTTTATTTCCGACAATATAGGCACCAATATTCATGTTCAGGTGTTAAATATAATAAGATTACTGTCATATCATCATCATAATTATACATTAAAGTAATTGCCAGCATAAAGAAGTGATGGTTAATCTTTCTCATATGGAAATTATTTGGAGATTCACCCTTGCCTTGAATCATAATTGTAATAGTCTAGAGATATACAACCGTATGCTCGCTTGCTACAGCATCGTTGGCCTTAACACAGTAACTCCGGTATAATAGTTCATAGAAGCTAGGACATTTAATATCTTTTATGTAGTAGGTTACGTCTTATTGAATTAGTAGCGCAATGAAAGTCTTTTTCGGTCAAGTTTGATTTAGCAATACGGTGGTAAATCTGGACTGCTACTACGGTTTGATGCTTTTTTGGCCGAATGTTTTGGTAGCCTCCTATATATCAGAAATGTTTATTGTGACATTAAATCTTTTCGTCTTAATAGATATCTTAAGTAAGCAGTTTGTGTTGTTCTATACAGATAAACTAAAGTGGCTGGCTTTATCCATTAACGAGCAGATATCTGGAAACATCATTTCGATTTTGGAAGATATGATTTTTTTTTCTAAAAAAGTTTTTAAAATCGTTTGCAAGCTTTTTACGTGGTGTATCGTCATTCTGTGTTTTGATCATCATACTTACAGCAATAAGGCATTTCCATTTTCCCTACACTACTGCCGATGTACTTGGATGTGTCTAAAATTGTGTAAAGAGAACAAATTGTTGTGTGATTCTAGCACGTTACTGTAATCGAAACTAATTTAATAAGGCACAGCAGACTGCTACATACGTACTTATGCTCAGTTAGCAATGAAAGCTAAAAAATTCTCACTGCACATTTAAGGGCCTAAAACTTATACAAACATATATTAAATTTTTAAAAAATGCTAGGTACGATAGATAGAGAGACTGGGAACGTTTGATTTAAGTTAGTATATGCAATTTCAAGTCTCATATTTATTGTACTTAGAATGTATCTTCCGAATACAAAACTGCTGATCATGTAAGAGATTCATGAGTCGGCATTCGAGAGCCTGATCAGAATTTTCTCAGAGCTTTATACCTTCCTCTTGCTCATGGTGACTACGCACGTGTTGAAGAGGCAATACACTTATGTATTTATATAAAAGTTGTTTCAGTTTAAAATTATATATATATATATATATATATAGTTTTTTTGTCAGGTATCTATATATATATATATATATATATATATATTTATTATATTATATACTATATATATATATATATATATATATATATATATATATATGTGTGTGTGTGGTTTCATAAGAGCAAACATGTGTCTTGCCCCTATACTAAGCTTGCACAAGGCAAATGAATTAATATCAGCTTAACTGCAAAGATAATAAATAAAAAAAAAAAACTTTACAGTACTTTATTTAAAATAACTTTCAAATTTGCCTTTCATCGCAGTCACACAGATATATCACTGCCAGTACCTGACTGATCAAGTTTTAATGAATTCATTTGAAATTCCTAGTCATGCTAATAATGCGATGCCAGTGCATCTCTGTAAAGGATTTAAGCGATGCTTGTATCATGCTGTAAAAGGACAGAGCAGTAACAGAACGATTCCGATTCCCAGACTTCTCTGGTTTTATTATTATTATTATTATTATTATTTTATTATTATTATTATTATTATTATTATTATTATTATTGTAGTGGAAGTAGTCGAAGTCGAACTGCAACCCACAGGAAGTAAGAGCCGCACAGAATAACTAAGAGAAAGCAAATAAGCAATGAAATGAAACTAATTTGCACTCAAGATTTCTAAAATTTTAACGACTCGGATACATTGCAAAGAGGGTCGTTCCATAACTTGTCAACATCTGGAAGAAACTTCTCAATGGAAACTGTTCAAATTAACTACGTGGTGGATCGCATAGTCTGGAAGTTGACAAAATGCTTAGAATTTATGAAAATATTTGTGGATCCAGTGGAGTAACTAATCGAACGTCGGTGCCAGGGATAATTACTAAGATATGGGATAAGAAATTTAATGGGGTTCAAGTTTTGTCCAGCAAATTATAATACGAGGCCAAAATCCTAGAACAGTGTTGAAAAGAATGAAAGAAAAAAATCATTTCCTCACAATGCCATACCTCAAAAAAAGTACTTGAAAGATTTTCTCATTAAACAAAGCCTTTTTTCGAAAATGAAGAAGAGATTTTTTTCATCAAAAGTTAATTACTAACCAAGAATAATACCCAGAATTCTGCATGAAATGCGTGTATGTAAAGAAACATAGTCTGTGACAAAAAATTTTAAATTTAACTTCATTCTTCATGATTTGCACCATACTAATTTAGCTAAATTCTCGGTAGGAGAATCGGCAAGAATATGGGTCTACAACCAGGAAACCCGTTGCTGAATAACCACTGGTTCCATGCAACGTAAAAACACCATGCAAACAACCAGGAAAAGGGATCGATGCAAATAGGACGTCGTCGACTGCATAAGTAACCAGTTTGTTTCCTTGGTTATATCCAAATACAAGGCGTATACAATATAGATACCAGTAGAAAAAAAAGTGCACCTCAATTTCTTCGGCCCAATCGATTTTTCTGTACATCGTAGAATCAAGGCCACCGAAAATAAATCTACCTTTCGGTGGTCTAAGTGTAATGCTGTATGAGCCACGGCCCATGAAAGTTCCAGCTACGGCCCGGTGGTGGCCTGTTGAAAGCGTTGCCAGACGCACGATCATAGCCAACTTTGACTTTAGATAAAATAAAAACTACTGAGGCATATCTTTGGTATGCTTAATGATTGGAGGATGGATTATCAACATACCAATTTGCAGTCCTCCAACATTAGTAGTTTTTAAGATCTGAGGGTGGACAGAAAAAATAGCACACGGACAGCCAAAGTCGGCACAATGGTTTTCTTTTCAAAAAACTAAAAACCAACAAGCTACAATTACAATGAATATTTGTAGCCGTCGTTTCGAGTGATTCCGTTTATTTGCGACTCTACTTTCAAAGGTTTCCAACGTATGTCCATCTTTTAAGTTTATTTACGGACTTTAAAATTATTATTTACGAGGAAAAATGACGGACGTTTTCAGCTCTGCAGCCCAGTCACTTCAAACGTTTTTCAAGGTCAATATGATTGTTGGCGGCAAAGAATGTCTCCCGTTGTACTACCCCGGCGGTCACCTTTCATACGCAAGATGTGTATAAGTTCATCAGCACTGTCCTTTATCTCCAGAGTGAAGATATTTCTCTCAGTGTGTTCGGAAGAAATTATGCTGCATATCTGCCAGAACAAAATTGTAGCTGGACTGACAACGAATCAGGTAAAACAGATAGAATTAAACTTTCAACAGATGAAAGTGGTCGATTGATCATCCTTCATGCTGGTTTCAAGGAGATTCGTTAAGAATGCCGAAATAATTTACCAACTCATTCCATGAACACGTTGAGTCATTTGTGTCGTGATTACTTCCTAATACATCATCGTATCAGTAATTCTGATGTACAGTATGACAACCATTCAATACAAACTGATAAACCATCTACAGTATCAGACAAAAAGTCTGAATAGAGAGTGGCTGGTTGGAAAGGACTCAAACCTTCCTGGATTAGTTAACAAATCTGAGGTGTTTCAGTGGAAAAATAAATATTCACGACAACATCGAAATTATGTGCCAAGCTGATAAAGCTCCACCCTTGAAACCCTGATCATACTGTTTGTCCATTCATAACCGAAATAAACTCCTTTGACGCAGTGAAATAACAAGTGATCATGTTTCTGCAAAGTAATGACTTTTTTTGACGTTATAAGCCTGGCATATGTGAGACCTGAGATGTAAGACCTTGAGGGTAACCAAGAAGGATAATACTTAAAGAGACCAGAAGTGAATTATTTTCCAAATGTCTGGTAGAGTAGTATTTACCATAAAACCAACTCGGAGCCCGGAGGCTTGGGCTTTCATATGGCTGCAAAAAGCGGAAGTCTGGTACAAAGCGCCTTTTTAGGGTGTGCTTCATTTGACTTGACTAATGCTGCATTCCAAACCAGGTAACGACTATCGTGTATGCATAGCATCTTGTCTCTCGGGTATCCAGGGCTTTACGTAGGCGGACTTCAGGGGTTAAGGAACTGTCAGTGTTCAAATTTTTTTCTTACTGACAACCTGTAGTGCTTATAGCTTAATAATAAGTCTCATGCAAGGAAAGAAACTGATGCAAAGCTCTAAACATTATGCGCTAATGTTTGTTTTCATGAAACATTTGTAGTGGGTAATGAAAAACTGATATATCTTTTTTTCGAGCGCGCGCACGTGTGTAAGAGAGAGAGAGAGAACCATAATTATACTTACTTAAAGTAGTCTTTTCAACTGTTCCCATTCCATTGGAGGAGCTCTGTGGTAGTTGATATATACTCACATATTTATAGAAGAAATCTGAAGGGTCATATGGCTTATATGACATATCATAATACTCAGAACATGAAACAGTCTTTAATTTCTTGTTATAAGGCTTGATATTGTCAATCCTCGTGATATAAGGTTGGAGCTTGTTGTGCACTTTTGGGTTTGCACATCTGAAGGCTCTTGATCCAGTATTCGAAATGCCTTTTGGGCTTAGATAAGTGGAAATTATCAATAGCATTATGTTGACTCCCTTCATAGTTTCTTGAAAGAACTCCATTAAGTTTCAGTGGTCTTAAAGCTTTCAGAGATAGTTCACGAACATTTATATTAAAAGTCGCGCTAAGAACAACTAAAACCACCATTATCATATACAACTAGGCACAAAGTAGTCTCGGTTGAACATAATTGACAACAAGTAATAACTTTCTGGTATCGCAGAATCACTAAAACCATTTGAAAACTTTTTCAAAATCTTATAATACAAGTGAAACCACAAGAAAATTTTTATTTATTGATAGGTGAATTAGAACCAGGAAATAGTTACAGCAATAATTTATAAAATTGGTTTAATGAATTTGTTGACGTTTGATATCTATTCACTGATGATATCGATATTTCCTACGCAACATAATAAGGCAAAGTTAAGGAAATTCAATCTTACTTATGAAGTTTTATGAAAGTAAGGTTTGGACTGAATGATTGTCAATCCGTCATACTCTTTCACTTGGATTTTAAGAAAGTAGAACTATTGATTGTTGTTATTGAAATAATGCTATATGAACCGCCGATTCAGTGTAAAAGGTTTTGCATCCTTTAATTGCATATTCTCAAATTTACTCAAGATTAAGAAAGAATTAGGTTAATTACAAGAGAAATGGTAGAATTATCGGGAATTTCAAGCTCTCGAAAACCGCCATCTCTAGGGAAAAACTGCGAAGAAGACTTAGACATTCTGTAAACACTTCTCTTCTGTCAATCGGGGTGTGATCGTCTAATGATTGCAGAAAACCGAAAGGTATGTTTGTCACTACCTAATCACTATCATTTGCTGATTATATGTAAAGAAAATGAAGTTACATGTGTGTGGTTTTGTTTAATAAGGGTAATATAGTTTCAAGTTGTATCGTAAGTAGGCGATCTAGTTTGTCTCGGGAAATACTAGGTAGCCCTACCTATACTAGGCCTAGGCTAGGTATGCAGAGCTGAATACTAGGCCCCTACCTACCTACCTAGGCCTAATTTCATTCGTAGTAGTAAAGTGATCTTTCACCAAATGTGTCTGCCTTCTTATTGGGTACCTGACGTTGTAGCCTATACCTAGCTAGGTATACCTAGGTAGGTAGTAGGTACTATTAAGTAACCATACTACTAGGTAGTCTAGTCAAGTGTATACCTAGTAGGTAGTACTACTACTTGGCCTAGTAGGTATACCTAGGCCTAGGCTAAGCTGCCTCTGAATGCCTACCTACCTAGTATACTAGTCGGTTCACATTAGGTAGATTCTTGGGTAATTCTAAGCCCTCATTCCGCGGTAAAGTAGACTATGGCAGTTGACGTTTTCATATGTTATTTTATTTACTGAACAAGAACTTAAAGTAATATTCATTCGGATGACTGTAGGGTATAATATCACAGCAGGCCAAGCAGGCCACCTACAATCAACACCTAGCCACCCTCCGAAAAAGTACATTATAACGCGTCCTGACACCCGAGATGGGCATCAGTCGCGACTTCTTGTTGGTGAGAAACGGAGCTAAAGACTACTCTCCTTTCGAAGTAAGTATTTTCTCCAAAGTTAGAAATTAAGGCCAAATTTTAAGATTTAAACAGAGGGTACTGAAAATGGCGCCCACGCAGTGGAAATCTCACCAAAACGCTTTAGAAATTTTTACTTACAACTAAAAATGTTTCGAAGATTGACGCTATCTTGATGTTTACGGAGTCGCTTGTGTCAACAAACTTCCCATTTCATGTGCTAAATCTGCACACCACTTGTACCCATAGGACGTCTGGGGCACTTTCATCACAACAATCGTAAACCCACCTCTTACCACACTTATTCGTACTTATTCAAGGGACTACGGCATTCTTTGCGGCGTTTTGCGCTCTTCAATTGTTTATCAGTGTTGTCAATTGGTATGTGTTTTACCCTCCAAACTAGGTATAAAGAACTTACACAAAAACCGGAAATAAGTGAAATTAGCGTATCTATTTGTAGTATATATACATATTAGAGCAATTTTAATCATTACTGCATTACTATGATAACTAGAATTCATCGAAACAGTTTGTAAATGCATCGGCGTATGTGTGACGCTCCACTAGATTGCAACGCTGACCATTTTTCCCTCACGTCGTCTGCTCGTAAGTATACATCCGAAACATTTTGTAATTTTTGGGGTTAATTTGGTTGCAAAAAAGGGATAATGGACATGAATTAAATAAACATTTTGAAGTAGAGTTAAACTAAATATTGAGTAAAGTAAACAATTAAGGGAATAAAGCTTTGCATCTCATAATCAGTGTTGTCGTCTGCTGCTCGTAACTTTGTTTTACGGAGTGAGTGCTTAGGAAACACGAACAGCAATGTGGTTCGAGTGCACTGTGGAGTGAATTAAGACCAAAATGTGTATAATTACAATCAAATAAGCACTGTGGAGTTTCAGTTGTGATGGCAGTAAGGATAAAACAACCACTGATTACAAGGTAAGAATGAATTCAGTTTCCAACCATACCCCGGGAATAACAAGTTTCATATCTTTCACTAATATAGGCAACAAAATGTTGTTTTATTGTGCTGATTACAACTGCAATCTTGAGTAAGATCAATAAACGTTACATATATACGCTAACATTGTTCAAATGAGTGCTGGGAAGGCTGGGGAAAGATGGTGGCCGTCACTGATGAGAACCGTCCATGCAAAACGTAGCCGCCATATTGGATTTCAAAACTGCCTTGAAAACATATTTTACGAAGAGCTCACATGCTTATTTTAATTCGTATGGGGCTTTCATATATCACAATATGTTGACGAAACTTCAGTCTTTTAAATGGTATGCTTAGAGTTGCAATTGTATTCATGTTTCACCAATTAAATATCGAGTGAATAAGACCCGTCCACCGTGATGAGGGTTGGCCTGTCGTGATATTCTACCCTTATTAACCCCCAGGGGCCAGTACTAAACACGGCGAAATACATTGGCTGCCCCAATCCCTAGCGGATGTCATATCCACGGTTACGTTCCTTGCATTCCATGCGGAACTATTCTTTAGAATTACCCTGTAAGAAACGTAACCGCAAATACGACATCCACTAAGGATTGGGGCGTCCAATGTATTTCGCAGTGTTTAGTACTGGACCCTGGGGGTTAATTACAGCCGTCCGAATTAATATTACTTTAAATTTTGTTCAGTAAGTAAAATAACGTAGGAAAACGTCAACTGCCATAGTCTACTTTACCGCGAAATGAGGGCTTAGAATCACAGATTCTTGTGCCTACGAGACGTTTGTTTGGCGGCCTCTGATTGACTGGCACCGGGAGGTAGGCTGCTTGCTCAGTGTCATATTTTCATTTCGTATCTGAGAAAACTAGCAATAGCTATGTTTATATTTCTTCAGTTATTTCACGCTTTGCTCAAGATAGGAAAGTTTAGGTCATACCATAGGATTTGGTATTAATTGTACAACTAAGTCATCTTTTCCTGAAATCAAGATAAAAGGGTAATTCTAAAGGAACTCCGCACGGACTGCAAGGAACGTAACCGCGAATACGACATCCACTAGGGAATGGGGCGTCCAATGTGTAATGAAAGTAAACACTTGGTGACAGATTCCAAGCTTTATTCAACACATTACCAAACTACCACATCTGTAACAGAAAAACAGACAATAACTATCAATATTCATGCACACATGAACACAAGCACATAAGTTATGACAATCATGCTACAAAACATTAACATTAGAAAACAACATAAAGAAATAGTTTGATATCTAGGACCTACCACAAATAATAATACTACATTCTCCCCTCCTAGAAAATTTCACTGTTAAACTAAACAAATGTATTGGTTTAATCCCATCCGTAGCGATCAGGAGGTCTTGACACACGAGTGGATCTTCTTAGCTCAGTGGGCTCACTGGGCACATGAGAATCACGGCTATCATTAGTTTGTGAACTGTCATGAGTTTGTGCATCCTGCACTTCAGGTGTAACATGAGTTTGTGCATCCTGCACTCCAGGTGTATTTGGGGACTCCATCTCTCTTAACGATTCAACCTGGTGTACAGGAATCATTGCACCCTCAGGACTTGGAGCTAAGTCACGAGTAGACACAGTTGATTCTCTTCCGTCTGGATATTTGACATTTGCATACATTGGGTTTGCATTCATGAGTTGAACCTGATCAGTTAACGGTTCATGTTTGCTAGACCTAACATGTCGTCGCAATAGTACGGGTCCAGGAGTCAAAGCCATGATGGTAATGTATTTCCAAGACTAGAGCGGTCGCTGAAACCTAAAGAAACGTTCATGAGGGGTTTCATTGGTTGCTGTACATAAGAGCGACCTAACTGAATGCAAAACCTCAGGAAGTACTATCTCCCAGTGTTGAGTCTTCAAGTTACGAGTTTCAAGTATTAAAAGAGTAGATTTCCAAATAATACCATTGTATCTCTCAACCTGGCCGTTCCCCATCGGATGATAAGGTGTTGTTTTGCTTGTTGCAACCCCTTTCTGAGAAAGGTACATTTTCAGTTCCTGGACATGAAAGAAGGACCTTGATCTGAATGAATAAAACTAGGCATTCCACAAAGGCTAAAGATAGATTCAAGACATGATCCTGTTTTAGAATGCATGTTTGGACAGGGAAACACAAAGGGGAAACGTGAATACTCGTCAATAACCGTAAGAATGTACTTGGTTGTCGTGGTAGAGGGCAGAGGCCCCTTGAAATCAATACTAAGACGTTCCATTGGCTGGGTGGCCTTTATGAGGACTCCTTTTCCTGGATGATGGAATTGCGGTTTTTGTCGTGCACAGATTTTACAGGAAGCACACACACTTTTCACGTCATCTGTTGAAAAGGGGAGGTTTTTAGATCGCACAAAGTGCAAAAGACGAGTGACCCCAGGATGGCAGAGGTTCTCGTGGATGTCAGTGAGATTCGACATTAAAGAAATAGAACAACAATAGGCATGAGTCAGGGTGTCCGGTGCAATATTCTGTTTCCCAGGACGATACTGTATGGTATAGCTGTACGATGCCAGCTCCAACCTCCACTCTTGTATCTTGTTATTCTTTATTTTAGTTCTCTTCCTGCTGTCTAACATGAACATCACGGATCGCTGATCAGTAATCAGAGTAAAATGTCGTCTCGCTAAGAAATGGCTCCACTTGCGAACAGCTTCAATAATAGCGGTAGCCTCCTTTTCCACTGCTGGATAATGCAACTCACTACCCTGGAGCGTTCTTGACATGAAAGCTACCGGCCGGTCACCCTAATGGTTTAAGACTGCTGAAACAGCAACTTCCGAAGCATCACACTCCACAACAAAGGGAAGGCTCTCATCCACAGACCGTAGTGAAACATCCATAAGTTGTTTTTTTAAGGAGTTAAAAGCAGCTAGTGCTGGCTCACTCAGTGGAAAAGTTTTGTGTTCACTAAGGGATGAATCATATCAGAAAAAAACGAGATCCCATTTTTGGCATAATATGCAAACAACCCTTGAGCTCTTCGCAGAGACCCCATATTTGTGGGAGGCGTAATTTTTGTCTTGAAGGGGACGTAATCTGTCAGGGTTAGGCTTATCACATTATTACCGCACAGACCCTAGAACATTGATTGTAGAACCGACACAACCGATTTCACTTCATTTATGGGTGATCTTCCGTTTCGAACCACATCCAAGAACTTTTGAACGTTTTAATCATGTTTCAGCCTGATTAAATCCACCTACGTAATATTATCTAGATATGGAAAAGTATCTTTGAGGTTTCTCTCTTCAACTAGTTTATCCATAGCTCTTTGGAAAGCAGCTACACCATTCGTGACACCAAATGGAATCCTACAAAACTGAAACAATTTCCCTGCACCTCAAAAGCAGTGTACTTCCTCTCACTCTCTTTAATGCTGATTTGGTGATATGCACTCTTTAAGTTCAATGTGGAGAACACCTTATATTTTGCAAGGTCATGCACCATATCCTCTATCCTTGGGAGGGGGTATGCATCTAGTTCTGTGTATTGGTTAATGGTCTGGGAATAATCAATGCAAAGTCTCTTTTGTGCCTGCCAAGTGAATCTTTGACTACTACAACCTGTGCTCTCCAAGGGGTATACTTGGCTCAATGATACCTTCAGATAGTAAATGTGATATCTGGTCTTTTACACAGCTGGTCATTCCTGGCTATAGCGTCTAGATTTAACTGCAATGGGTTTACACTGTTGAGGCAAGTTTTGGAAACATGACGGTTTTCATCGATATCAGCTGTTGCTAATACACAGACAGGTTTGGCTCCAGTTATCTTTAAACTTGGTTTATTCCCTCCATATTGAAAAGTTACGCTCTGGTGTTGCTTTTGAAAGTCATAACCTAGATACATCACACAAAAATAAATCCTTCAGGACCCCGAGCTGGATACAAGGATATCTCTGATCAAGGTGCACTAAGTCGCTGTAACAAAAACCCAGGGAACTAGCATTTAAAGATTTTGATGCCATTGAGACTGCTGTACCTACAGGAACTATTGTCAAATTTAGTTTCTGTGCTACTTCCTCACGTATAAAACTAGCTGAAACTACAAGAATCAATAGTGCCTTCAATGAATGTCCCATTTACAGTAATGTTTGTAGCTGCATGTGAAGATTTCTTTGGATACGTGCCAGCTATTGTAAGCAAAGTGGGATTATACAATGCAGCAGTAGTACTACCTGAAGCCATTGATTTACAGACTTTTGCAAAATGACCTGTTTTTACCACATTTGTTACATTTAACAGTACGTGCAGGACAACTCACTCTAACCTGTACTGTGGAGTGCATTACCACAAAAATAGCATTTCCTCTTAGATAAGTAAGCAGCAGCACAGCTGAATCTCCAGGGTGAACTTCTTTCTGCTTCTTCTTTTGTTGGCTGCTGCTGCTGGTCACCTCTGGGCTGTGCTGCCACTCTGGAACTAAAGCAGCAGTATGAGGAATGGGTGGAGATGCGTACACGTCGGCACTACGCTGGGCAAGATCCAACGTACGAGCTTGACTGTGTGCAGCCTCCAGGTTTCATGACTTATTTTCTAGTAGGCGCTGACGAATATGCTGAGCAATACCATTGATAAATGCATCACGTACTAGCTCCTGCCGATATTGCTCAGCTGTTACTGCCTGGGCAGTTACAATCTTGCTTAGCTTATGTAGCTCCCTCAGAAATTCATCAAGGGATTCTCCTGACTGCTGTCGTCGTGTCGCCAAAACATGCCTAGCAAAAACTTCATTCGGCAACTTGACATAAGCACTCTCCAGTTTGGCGATTGCACTCTCAAAAGTACTACAGTCTTCAATGAGTTCATACACACTCGGGGCCACACATTCAACTAAGCCCTCAAACTTGTCTGGTGCAGCATCTCCACTTTCTTCTATGAAGTTGGTGAATGTTTTATGCCAGTGCTTCCACTCTTTGGCTGCAGTGGGCGAGCTGGGATCTGTCTCCAGTCTGGACGGCTTCAGCAGCTTGGCCATGATAGGTAGTGTGTTGAATAAATTGTAATGAAAGTAAACACTTGGTGACAGATTCCAAGCTTTATTCAACACATTACCAAACTACCACATCTGTAACAGAAAAACAGACAATAACTATCAATATTCATGCACACATGAACACAAGCACATAAGTTATGACAATCATGCTACAAAACATTAACATTAGAAAACAACATAAAGAAATAGTTTGATATCTAGGACCTACCACAAATAATAATACAAATAATAATGTATTTCGCCGTGTTTAAGTACTGGCCCCTGGGGGTTAATTACAGTCGACCGCCCAAAAATAACAGTGAATTCTTAATAAGCAACCCGAATACTATAGGAAACTGTAATTTCCAAAGAAAACCCGACGCGAGGTTATTCTTTGGATTTACCGATAAACCCAAGTAAAAGTGAAGAGAGAAGCATTTAATTCTTTATACGTTGGTGTTTTCAGATTTTAGATGCGTGTAATATTTGAAGAGAAAATGAAGAATATGTCTTATTATGGTGCATCTGTAAATGATTCAATTTTCACGGTATGCCGAGAGAATGAGAGCTGCAAGGCGTCATTGAGTGTTCATCTCAGCAAAAGATTTGAGCTGCCAAGTAGCGATATAAGAGGTTGCAGTTTCGACAATATTTTGCATGTTATATCATTACATATTCTGTAATTAAATACACAGAATTCCCATTATGACTGACGAACATTTTCAATCCAATATCATATACGTAGTATGTCCAAGCATATCTGATAAAAAAAAAAAAAATAATAATTAGATGGATGCATCTGGCATTGTTAGCTCAGATCTAGGCAGGCCGCGGGGAATTCAGTCCAGCAGAGAATTTGAACTCTGTGGACAGACTTCACACTCTTCAACTCAGCCTAAGCTTTAATCAGGTTGTTTCAGAATATTGTTTCTAATTTTATGTTATGAATATTTTCAAATGAAAGAGATATCAGAGATTTATTTGGGTGATATGAATTAATAATTTTAGTGAAGTAATAAACAACAAAGAATTAAGTACGGATGCAACATTTTAAGACATAGTTTTCATTTTCTCTTCTCATATTACACACATCTAAAATCTGAAAGCACCAGTGTATTCAGGGTGAGTTTGTTGTATGAAAACACAAGTTTTACTTTATCTTGATCGCGTTAATGATGCAAAATCCGATGATAAGTAAAAACAGGTATAAAGAATTAAGTGCTTCTCTCTTCACTTTTACTTGTAGTAATTCCTTTGTGTTTTATCTTATTGATTTCAGGAAAGGATGACTTAGTTGAACAATTAATACCGAATCCTATGGTATGCCAAAAACTGTTGTATCCTATGGAAAATGTGAGATAAATGAAGACATAGAAACATATTGCTAGTTTTCTATGCTACAAAACAAAAATATGACACTGAGCAAGCGGCCTACCTCCCGGTACCAGCCACTCAGAGGCCACCAAACAAACGTCTCGTAGGCACAAGAATCTAACTTGTGTGAATTGACTATAGTATTGTCTACTGGTACCTACTCTAGTACTTAGTAATGTAGGCTGCCCTAATTGGGTCTAGCTTCTAACCTGGTAAAATGTCACCTTCCTTTAACCTCACTTGTTCCGACACGAATACAAACCCTCGGTCCTTTAACAATAGGAAGTAGCTAGCGGCAGCTGGAACGGGCGTAAGCTTCGAACAAGGGGTGAAACGGTAAGTTAACATGCTTGCTTCGACAGTGGCGCTGCCGCAGTGCCATGAGAGGTGAAGGACCACTTTTGCTTTCGGCCGCGGGTATGAAGGACGTGTTCGTCATCGCTCTCTGCCCGCTTCATCGTTGTATGCTTTGTTTATATTGTGTTTTCTACTAACGGTTTGTTTGAGTTGAAAATGAAACTGTAAGTATGTAAGTGTTTACATAATAAAAATATGGAATGTTAGTCCATATATATAAAAGTCTAAAACTAAAGAGGTCAACCATTGATTCTTGCAGGAATGTATCAGACTAGAGACGCTAAAGATTGGACGTATACAATAAGTATGTCGGCTAAGATAACATGCCGTCAACCTGTAGGTCCACTCCAATTGGGTTTATAAACATTAGTCCAAAGCTCCCACCTGCTTGGAGACAACTACCCGCCTACGTGATCTGTAGCGTGTCCTCCAGTTTGATTGTGTGTTCGTATGAAACTATGTCATCTGATAGTATGTTCATATGTTCGAACTACTGTCTGTTCCTTCATAACTTGTAACAGAGATGGTAGACAAGCAGAACAGAGTTAGCTATCGTCATTAGAAGACCTGTACCTCTTTACCTAAGCTTTATCATGTAGAGGAATAGGATTAGCCATTATCATTGGCAGAAGCGATCAAGCTATCGTTATTAGAAGACTTGTACAATCATATCTGATCTTCAGCATGTAAAACTTCAGAAGAAATTATATCTATTTTTATACTTAGTGTTTTCTACAAGAACCTCACCGAACCATGAGTTTAACACATCGTCGTAAAGATAATACCGACTTCGTAAGTGATCTACAAAACCCCAGACACTCCATTGAAGATGGAAGTGCAATACCAACCGACTTAGCGTATAGATTATCGCTAGTCTAACAATTACCTCATAGGGCGCCTTATCATACAAGGCACAAGCCCTAATATTGGTGGCCAGCGGACCAGAAGAACTCTACAACGTCCTACGAAGAAAAAACAGAATAATAAATCATGAAGTCAACGACGACGAAAGCAGCAGATTCTTCAAGCAACCTAGTATCATCATTAGTGAGCGACTTCAGAAAACAACAAGATTCGTCAAGCAACTTAGTATCATCGTTAGTGAATAACTTCAAGAAACAAAACCGACGTGTCCTTTTCCTACGGCAACGGAAGCTTCGTCTCTCATTAAAATCATTCAAGAAAACACGTTAGTGAGCGTTTCCGGCACTGCAAGAAACAAACCGAACGCGTCTGCAGCATCGGATTTTCAAGGGCTCGAATCATCCCAACAACGCGCACGGGGAAACTCAAGCCAAAAAACCAGGTCATCCGCTAAATAGAGAAGGAGGACCAATGCCGTGTGTCGTTATCGGAACACCGTGACTTCCCACAAAAGCAAGCTAAGTACAATTTTTTTGATTCATTTGGAGTAACTTTGAGTGTTCCTTTGCAGGTCGAATTTCGTTATTCCTGTGGCTGAAGTTACGAGACATCTTAATCTTACTTTTTTACAGAAATTATCTACATCATTGAGATTTCGCTACTGCGAGTTTTATCTTTGAGTGTCTGTTTCCAGAAGTTCTACTGAAATATCATAATCATATACGTACTATGTTAATTTTATCATTTTGGGTGATTATTAATCCCTTACGTAACAAATCATATTAAACAGTGAATATGCGTTTACGCAGTGGACGTCTGTATTTATACAGATGCATGGATAGGGTCGTTAAGCACCGTAGTGATTAGAAAACAAACACACAAAAAAAAAACAAGTGGAACACCCGTTACAAATCTATATAAATTGAGGTAACACTATTTCGGGTCATGACAATAAATGCTCCTTTGCAAAGTCCCGATCGCAGTTTAGCCTTGAGTTTTTGAGTTATATAAAATATCGAACCTC
Organism: Macrobrachium nipponense; assembly: GCF_015104395.2. Lineage (NCBI taxonomy): Eukaryota > Metazoa > Arthropoda > Malacostraca > Decapoda > Palaemonidae > Macrobrachium > Macrobrachium nipponense. The sequence continues at coordinate 42,486,707 of NC_061108.1, forward strand.
AATGACTCAACTCAACTTAAAAATATGGCTGGATTGCAAGGAATAACATGTCTGTAAAAAACTTTCATCAGGCTAAATGCGCTGACCAGGATCCCTCACTATTTCAAATTTTAGCAAAGAATGAAGTACAAACAGTTAATATTGAATACAGTAGAGATAACTTGTCTTATTAGTAATCGCTCAGTTCCTAATAGTTCGTCATTCATTGCTTTATACGTAACCAGCAACATAATGCTAAAAACACACAATACGTTGCCGATGGTAATAAAGAGAAGGATCCTAATTATTACAAAAAGAAATAGAAACAGTAGCCTTTCAGAATCAAACAAGCAAACTCGGTTACTGTGTCACCTAGTCAAGCGGTCAAGGTTAGTCAAAAACTGCCGAAGTGTTCAAAACATAGCAAATTCCACACAATAAGTGACTCTAGCAGAGTGGGGAAAAGCGATGTTGGTTCATACCAATATCTTTTTGAATTAAAAAGGATTTTTCCTATGAAACACACGACCGTATAAGTAATCAGAGCAGGTTTTCGTTTTTAATTTTAATACATTAGTTATAATAAATACTGGTGGATTAAGCCCAACTGTACGCGCCGTAAAAATTAGAATATCTTGTTTTATTTCTTTAGTACACGCAATATCTTGTATTTACGGACTCACCGTCTGTTGTTTTTCGAACTTCCCTAATGAGAGTCCGATAAGCGAGCGCTTACAGATACCTCTATAGTTTATCATTGATCTGTATGTGAGTGTAATTGTAAGATCCATCTAGGGGTATACAAAATATTATCTTACATCCTGAAAAATAAGGCGTGTTTATCAAAGGAAAATCCTATAACCTTCAAACATAGTAAACTCCGTTTGAACAAAAATGAGACAGTTAATCAAATAATAACTTATATAAAGGAACTATACATTTGTCTCATAAATCGTAACATTGTTCAAATGACCCAACAGAATTCTCCCACAACCGCAGTCGTACTTTGCACGCAAAATCTCGAGAAGCATGCACCCTCGAATGTCTTAGTGCGTGTAAAAAGACTTTGCTGGGAAATGAAATTTTAATCTATCCCGACACTGAAATATAACTATTTCCGCGAACAAAGCCCTAAAAGTATACATATCGTGGATACGGAAGTTATAAATATCGCATTTTTTATTGTTGCTAATTTTTAATCACGCCCAACCAGTCGTGGATGAATCTCTCTGATAATCTATCTAAAGTAATATCCGTAAAGTCATTCAAGCAGAGGTGATTCAGCAGAATTTTTTTTTTTTATCTTCTACCTGAATACCAGGAAGTTTCTCCACTAGCGAGTGATCTCTGGGAGAAAAACGGATGTCATTGAAAACAAAATACGGTCTAAGGACAAACATAAAGCTATATACGTACCTTCGTATAGAATCTCACTGAAATTTCAAAATAGAGATAAATGACGAAGTTGAAAAATGTTAGTAATAGGAGTCATTAGGAAATCAAATAAGCCCATATAATTTTTCCCTCAAATGTCATGCCATAAAAGATCGGATTTCGCGTATCTGCGCAGATTACTGTCGCTTAAACAAGGAAACGACTCCCGATAGTTTCCAGTGCGATGTACCGACGACATCTTATCTCTGTTAGCTTAGAATAAATTTTTTTCACCAACTTGGACTTACTTAAAAGTTTTTACCTGATACCATTACCTAAGTGATTGTACCTCATACACCGTTTTCAGCACACTCAGGGGACATTATCAATTTTTTACGTATGCCTCCGGCTTACGTTGCGCCCCAAATTATAATATAGTGTTTGGAGACTTTTAGGGGATACCCTACATGCTTATATGGTTGGTCTTATAATCTTTTCTAATACCTTAGAAGTACATTCACATAAACTAGAGCTAGTGCTACAGAGACAAAGACAAATAATCTCAGAGTAAAATATCTAAATGTGAGTTTTTAAAAAACCGAACATGTTTATCTAGGTTTTATTGTGTCTAGTCAGGGTTCTTAAAGAAAGTAGTCCATGGTAAGGTGTCGGCTATTCATAACTTTCCAGGTACCTATTAACGTAAAAGGGGATACAGCACTTTGCGCTGTAGTGGGTATTACAATCGTATGTAAATATGTAACTCTTCAATCATGACAGCTCCTTTAACAGATCTTACGAAGAAGAGCGTAGATTTATTATGGTCTGAAAAGCATCAACAGGCGTTCGATATCTTAAGCGGAAAATGCAGCTTAACCGCTAACTTAAAAAGAAACCCATCCCCTGATTTAAATAATAAGGAATTTTTTTTTATTGCAACAAGACTGCCTCAGACCAAGGGGTAAGAGGGATACTATACTTCAGTAATATGATAAACAGTTTCTTCCCTATAGCTTTTATTCACGTAAACTAAAGCCCTCTGAAAGTAAATATGCAGTAATAGGCAAGGAAGGGCTAGGTATCTTAACTCACTAGTACATTTTAAGTTCATAATCTATGGCTATCCTGATAAAGTCCTTACCGAACATGAGTCCTTTACCGAGTTTTTCAAAGGCTTAAATCACAGTCCAAAAGGAACTCGGTGACAAATGATCATTCAGGTCTTTGGAGCCAAGATAAGATATCTACCTTGGAAGCAAATATCATAGCTGACGCATTATCCCGCAATCCCGCACCATACTGCAAAGACCATTAATTAGACTAAAAGATATAGAACATCCGTGCCTATGTTAAAACCGTATCTAAACAGAAAATTCCTTAACCCAAGAGATCGCGAGCATTGAATATCTGGGTCGGAGCGCAGAACTGTTTACAAACTGAACAAAGCAAGTGTCAACAGCGATAAGCAAAACAATAAACACCAAACAATAAACACTTCGAAACGGAAACAGGGTCAGTGGCTAAGCAAAAACAATAAACACTTCGAGCAGAAACCCTAAAGCAAAAGTACATTTAAAGTATGTGTATCAGAATAATGTAATCAATGTAATATTATATGTAGGTCTGTGGCGAGGAAAAACCCGAAGAACACAGCAGATGACTAACGACCAGTAGTAGTAATAACTCTTTTTCATACCAATCGTCATAAACTGGTTGCATTCCGTCATCCAGGGTTCCCTACTACGTCACAGAAAGCCAAATCACTATTTTACTGGCCTACAATGCTTACAGATATAAAAAGCACATAACTAATTGTAACACGTGTCATGAACAAGGGACACACTAAGACACCTGTCAGTTAAGGGCCTATCCTGTGCCAAATCAATCCTTGAAAGAATATACGTAGAATTATTAACAGAATTACGAGTCTGACGAGGGAATAAACTATCTTAGTGTTAATAGTTCCTTGACACTTTATATATTAATAGCACTAAAACAAACACCGCAATTGAGTGCGTTAGGAATATTTAGAGTGCTAAATCAGTAAATATGGAATTCAACACATAATAATCTGTGACTCGGTGGTGTAAATCAATAATAATCTCCTTACCACTTTGTGTGAATTCCTTTTCCATTAAGAAACCAATAATATATTTTGATCACCCAGAGTCAATCGGTTTGGTATAATAACGGATAATTAAAATAGGAAGTGTCCAATGTCTTACAGTTTTACAACTCGTGATATTGGATCCGACCGGATTATATGCGGTTCTCGCGGTTTTAAATACCTTTATCATTTATATCTTGTATCTATAGAATTGATGCCGCAAGTAGCCTTATACGGTACGCCGCTAGAACACTTTTCCACATATTCAAGCCAAACCGTTAATTTATCAAATATATATAAAAAAAATATATAAAATAAATAAATATAAAAAAAAAAAATAAGATAAATATGGATACAAGTGGAGTCAATATAATACACTCCGTAAGAAGTCGAAGGGTTACAAATTATAATAAAAAAGGAATCACGATAAAATCAATAAGCAAAACGTAACCATAGATAATTAAATATCCCAATATATATGCGTAAAGATTTGAACTCTAACTTAACGCTTTAGTAATGACAAATAAGCTAAAAGTTCAACACATATCAAAACCTACTGACATATTGTCTGTCCCGGTGATTTATATTCGTAGTCAATGAAAAAAAATAAATAAATAAAAAAAATAAATAATAATAATAATAAATAGAAAATAAAAATAAAATAAAAGAGATTTTAAAGTCAGGAAGTCTAGAAGTGAAAATGTTTATCTATGGAATAATCCTATATGAATCTTATACAGGGCTAATAATATATATAGAATTTGGTATGGAAACCTTTTTCAATATAGTTTGAATAAGGAATATTTAATTTAACATAATTACAATTATGCAGTTTTCCAACATGAAACTAATATATTGTTCAATTTTGGTACTGTTTTTTTTTTTGTTTTTTTTTTTCAGACATTCTTTTCGTGTGGGTCGAGTATTAAAAGACAATAAATTTATCCTAAAGTCGTATCCCTTACAGCAAGTAACGTAACTCTTAAGCTGGTGACGACGTCATCAGTTCTAGAAGGTCTGTCGCGTTTTGCCGTATCAGCAGTGATCCTTTAACCTCAAATATCTGCTTGCACAAGGCTTCATCTTGCGCTTGCAAAGCAGATTGACTGGAGAAAGGAATGCTTAGTTCATGAACTTCACATGTGGTTCATAGGTCACATGACAGGCCACATAACATATTCTTATCCGTGTGTGTAATGCAATTAGTTAAGGACTTGCAATCATTTTAAAATTAATAAACAAAATAAGGAAATAGAATTTCTATAACATCAAATGAATTAATTTTTTTCTGAACCTCATAGACATTTAGAAGTATCACGATATGGATATGGATTATTTACTTGCAACATTAGCTTATTACAATCCAGGTAAATCACATTCAATGGGAAAATGTTACATTTTCTTGAAAAACCCAAAGTTTATTTAGAAATTAGTTACATAGTGGGTTTTTTTCGTTGCATCTCCTACCTATTAATAAAGTTTTTAAAAATTAACCTCAGAGGATGCGCGCGAGAAAATTGAATATGAAACTTTTGTTAGGGCACATAGAATCATGATTAATCTTCTCTTTGACTCTTATGTTGCCTGGCAATCTTACAATTAGCTCCGTTTTCCACTTCTTTGTCTAGTAACTTAACTACTACCAGTAATATCGAATTTTCTTTGAGATTCGTAATGATGTCTATGATATCTATTTATTTTTTATAATTATTGGATATTTTTACAAGTCATCATAGACCTGGATAGGTTCACTCATTGTTAATGCCATGGATAAAAAGTTGTACAGCGGACTCTTTTGAATTCCAAAATATCAGCGAATTCATGTGGGTTAAGTCTGGTCTAAATGGCTCTCTTCCCTCCCCTGTATTTGGATGTCGTCTGAATTTACTTTGCCCTTGTGACAAGTATAATTTCACTTGCAGGCTGATTAATGGAACCTGGTTACAGTATCCTGCAGTACGAGAGTTTCACATCGCAACTTCAAAATCGTTCGTCGCAGCGGACGACTACAGTCAAGTAACAACCGCCTACAATGTGAAAGGAATTTCATGGACTTCTTCGACCGACACCGTATCTCGTCGTTAATCTCGTTTTAATGCGGAACGCTCCGGCGGCTGTCGGAATCGACTACAAAAAGGGACATACTTCCGACAATTTACGACCCGAATGGATATTCAACTCTACTTTGCTGGCGAAGGACTCGTTGCTGGGGATGTTTTTTTTATTCATCGCGAACGTAATCGTGTAGCTTTAGGATGCAGAGAATAAGTATGAGCGCAAAAATAGAACGTTGGACCCGCCCAGGCCCCCAAATCCCCTTGTTTTAACCATTGAAAAAGGCCGTTTCAATTGGCTATAGGTGGTTGTCTGGAACTGTGTAATGGACGAAAAGTTGTTCGAACGCTAGTTAAAAGTGAAGTAGTATAACCTCGGTCATGTATCCTATATATATAAAGTATCATGTATCCTATATATAATTGATCATAAATAACAGAGTCGAAATATATCTTTGCGTGTACGCAATAGGAATCTCTTATATAAATGATCATAAATAACAGAATCTACATATATCTTTGCGTGTACGCAGTAGGAATCTATTTAAAGTGCACATATATTAATCATAATTATATGAATCCATATACATATGTATAAACAAATCAGGTAGCCTATAATCAATCTGTTACCTTTTTTTCTTACCAATATCTGCAGTTATTTATGAATTAGTATATTGATTAATGAATCAGATACATAACAGTTAGCATAAAAATCAACGAATCAATCAGCATAAACATTAATAATTTTATCAATTCATATATGAAATTTTTTATCAGTTAAAATATGATTTTTATCATGTTAATCTTCATTCTATGCAATTATCAGAGTACATTAGTATTTTTTTCTGTAGCATATGTATCTTAATGGGATGAAGTGAAAAACTGTATCATTATATATATCATGTGATCACTATTTTTATTTAACAATATCATTGTTTTATATTTTATTACTTGAATCAATTCATGTACACCATGAATTTTTATTTACTTATATATATATTCACATAGTGTCTGTATCACACTCCTATAAGTCAAATGCAAGTCAAGTTTGAGTAATATTCAGTGGTTGGTTTTGGTAGCTGACCGAGCTAATGTAAGTGTTTACATAATAAAAATATGGAATGTTAGTCCATATATAGTCTAAAACTAAAGAGGTCAACCAGATTGCTTGCAGGAATGTGATCAGACTAGAGACGCTAAAGATGACGTATACAATAAGTATGTAGGCTAAGATAACATGCCGTCACCTGTAGTCACTCAATTGTTTATAAACATTAGTCCAAGCTCCCTGCTTGAGACAACTACCGCCTACGTGATCTGTAGCGTGTCTCATTTGATTGTGTGTTCGTATGAAACTATGTCATCTGATAGTATGTTCATATGTTCGAACTACTGTCTGTTCCTTCATAACTTGTAACAGAGATGGTAGACAAGCAGAACAGAGTTAGCTATCGTCATTAGAAGACCTGTACCTCTTTACCTAAGCTTTATCATGTAGAGGAATAGGATTAGCCATTATCATTGGCAGAAGCGATCAAGCTATCGTTATTAGAAGACTTGTACAATCATATCTGATCTTCAGCATGTAAAACTTCAGAAGAAATTATATCTATTTTTATACTTAGTGTTTTCTACAAGAACCTCACCGAACCATGAGTTTAACACATCGTCGTAAAGATAATACCGACTTCGTAAGTGATCTACAAAACCCCAGACACTCCATTGAAGATGGAAGTGCAATACCAACCGACTTAGCGTATAGATTATCGCTAGTCTAACATTACCTCATAGGGCACCTTATCATACAAGGCACAAGCCCTAATAAGTATACTCTGTTTTCATTTTCATTACTTAATTATGGGTCAAGATGGAGCTATCGCTGTATATGCGGCGGTTTCCGCTCTTTTCATGAAATTGATACCCTTGAATTATGTCTCGGTGCCGAGGGCGGGCGCGCTCGCGCCGAGTCATGTATTTTGGGCGGAGGTGTGTAATTAAAATGTAAGTACTCCTTTCATTATATTTTTGCCCTGTGCGTTCGTTGCTGAGAGCGTGAAGGCGCTCGGCACGAGCCTCTTATTTTGTAAAATAGAATGCAATGAAAGTGGAATCGCATTTGCAGTATTCTTTTTCATTTTCATTTATTATTTAATTGCATCCATTTTCATTTTGGATCAATTTCCGCTCTTACCCGGGAATTGATCCTTCCCATTTTCATATATTTTTTATGATAGCATTATATTTTTGGATCAAGTTTCCGCTCTTACCCGGGATTTGATCCTTCTCCTATTAATTTTGTGTGAAAGTGAAATCGCAAGTGCAGTATTCTTTTTCATTTTCATATATTATTATGATTGCATCATTTTCATTTTGGATCAAGGTTCCACTCTTTCCCGTGATTGATCCTTCCCCTTTATGTTGTGTGAAAGTGAATCGCAAGTGCAGTATCCTGTTTCATTTTCACATTATTGTCACGGCTGTGCAGGGGTGGGGGAAGCGAAGCTCTGCCAGGAAGTCGTCGGAAAGCTCTCCCGCGACTCCCTTGGTATCTGATTCTTCATCTTCTTTCCTGCCCCCTGCTCAGCCCCTTCATTGACTCCTTCTCCTTCGGGGGTGGGGGTGGGGGTGGTTTCCGGGTCCTTCTCCTTGCCGTTCTGTTGAGCGTGGAGGAGGGCGCTCGGTGCCCCGTCGTAATTTTGTATTTGGGGTCTTCCGTGTGTTCGGGGTGGGTCATATATTCCCCCCCCCGTGCGTGAGGGAACCCTTTTTATTAATCTGTCTGTGCTACCGCAGGTTCTACATCCGTGGGAGATGACCTTGGACAGGTGTGGGCCGCTGGGGAGGCAGGGCGTGCCTAGCATCCAGGGGCTGCTTCAACGTCTGGCGGGGTCTGGGGCGGTGACTCATGGAGCGGTGACTCATGGAGCGGTTACCACTACCACCACCACGATCTTGACCCTCGCTGCCGCTTCCCCCCCTTTTGGTGTAGAATCCTCACACTGTCAGTGACGCCGTCTACCGCTGTTCAAGGGCCGGTCGCCGCCGTACCGAGGGGGGTTATGCCGCCGCTGTACCGAGGGGGGTTATGCCGCCGCCGCCTGGGTTCTTTGTGTTCTTCCCCCAGACTTCCGCTGCACCTAAGAGCTCGCCCCTGGAACGGCCGCCAGTACCCAGGTTCCCGCTGGCTGCCGACGATTCTATGAGGCAATGGCTGGGCCGGCCGTATCTGCCATACCTGCCGCTAATGTGGTTCCCGCTGCTGGCTTGGCTGTCCCTTCTGTCGAGCTGCTGGCTTGGCTGTCTTCTGTACCGCTGCCGCTGTTCTGCCGCTCCAGAGCTGGTTGTTGTACCAGGCCGCTCCTGCTGTTCCTGCCCCTGTCCACGCTGGTCCTGCCCACGGTGCGTCTTCCCCCGTCCCAGGTCCATCCGGACAGGTGCAGTCGGGCCGTGTTGCTTCGGCAATAGCCCCGGCTCCCGCCTGGATGGAGGACCTGACGACTGTCTTGCGTGAGCTGACGAGGAAGAGGAAGAAGAGGAGGAAGGTGTCGTCTTCGTCTTCATCGTCTTCTTCATCGTCTGCTGCTGCCTCTTCTCCTTCGACTTCTAAGGCCCACGAGCCGAAGAAGAAGAAGGCTGCATTCCCCCCCCCTAAGAAGTCTCCTTCGGGAACTTCTAAGGGCTCGTCCCACCCCGGTGGGAACGGGGGTGTCCTTTCTGCCTTGGTCCTCCTGCCCTTCCTTCGGGAGCGGGGCCCGTCCTTCCCTTAACCGCAAGGAAGAGATAGGCGTGGGGACCAGAGGAGTACCGGTTACCACTGGTACTTCCTCGCCTGGTGCCAGCGGCGATGCCGCTACGCCAGGTTCCGGCTCGGTCTCTCGTTCGCGAGAGATCCCGAGTGTACGCTCTCTCTCGGGAGACTGTGCAGCCAAAGTTTCGGCGCCAGAGTTCGCTCGGCGCCAAGACCAGCGGTCACCGGAGCAGCAGGCTGGTGAAGAAGCCCGGGCTTCCCCCAAGGTGAACTCTCAGGCCAGGCCAGCGCTCGTGCTTCTGCAGCGACCAGCTGGTAACCCGGGTTCCCCCTAAGAAGGCTCCTTCGGGAACTTCTAAGGGCCCGTCTCACTCTAGTGGGACGGGGGGGTCCTCCTGCTGGTCCTCCTGCTCTTTCGAGAACAGGGACCGTCTCTTCTTCCGCAAGGAAGAAGAAGACGGGGACCAGAGGAGTACCGGCTACCACCGATAGTTCCTCGCTTGGCGTTAGCGGCGCTGCCGCTACGCCAGGTACCGGCTCGGTCCCTTGTTCCCGAGTGTACGGTCTCCCGCGGGAGACCGTGCAGCCAAAGTTCTGGCGCCAGAGCTCGCTCGGCGCCAGGACCGTGGCACGGAGCCGTAGGCTGGTGAGAGCCGCTCAGTTGAACCTCTTGCCAGACCAGCGGCCGCTCTCGCAGTGATCAGCTGATAACTCGGGTAGATGTGACTTCCGAGATCCAGAGGAACTTGACTGAGGTTATTGCGCTGATTCGTCAGCACAACTATCTCAGCAAATTATTGCCGCGTCACGGCTCAAGTCGTTCTGGAGCCTGAAGAGGGAACCAGACTGACGGTGGGCTTGCTGCAATAAGAGCTTCTCGACTCGGTTCTGGACCAGGTAGAGCCTCTCGTCTCCGGACGGGATGGCTCGCTCAGGTCTAGCCGGTCGGGCAAGCTACTTCCACCTCCTCTGCCACGACAGCGGCGTTTTTTCGGAGTATTGCAGCTCTTCTTCCCCCCCTTCGGTCCTCCTGAGAGATTTCGACCTCGACGAGGACTGGAATATGAGTCAGAGGACGGTTTTGGCTCTCCTGTCAGGTGTCGATCAGCCCCACCCAGACGACGTTCACAGTGGTGGCAGATGCTTACCTACAGTACGAGTTCGTAAACCCTCCTCGGGCGGGGGGTGGGGGGTGGGGGTGGGGGGTGGGGGGCAGGAAGGCCATCGCCGCAAGGTGATGGCTGCTCCTCTCCAACTGCTAGTTCCGCTGGAAAGGCGAGCAATATCCATTTGCTCCCCCATTCCCTCTCTCCTTACGGCTACGAGGGAAAGAGGTAAGATCCTACAGAGACTTCTCTGTAGGATCCCACGATTGGGGACTGCGCTACTGAGGGGACCTTCGGGTCCTACCTGACGTAACCCCGGTTGTGGAGGAGGGACCCTGCACCATCTCCGATTTCTACGGGAATCGAGAGGACCACCAACCGATATTCGTTTAACGAATCCGGTGGGGGTTTTGCTGGGTGCTTAGAATTCTGCGGAATTTCTAGCACACACAGGCGAGACCACTGTCCAAAGGGAGTTAGACGAGTATTCCCGATAATTGTTACCACGATAATCGGGGATCTCGCCGAATGCTCGAATTCCTGGAATTCTTAGCGTTGGAAGAAGACTGCCGCCGAAGGAAGATATCTCACAGTAGGCGGCCAACCCTGGAATAGAGAGAACGGACGGGAACATCCAGTTTGGCTTGAACTATCGTCTTTGGTATTCTGTTCACCATTGAAGCTTTCCTTCGGAAGACTTCTCCTTCACTCTCTTTGTTAGAGATCGAAGGTGGTCGATCTCCAATCCTTATTTTGTTTTCTTGAAGGAAAAGAATTTAGGATGGAGATCGTAGTTCAGAATCCTACAAATATACTACGTATATTAACCTCGTGATATGATTCTGCTAAGCAGTTGAATTGTCCGAGGGGTAGGCGCATATCCTAGTTACTCTACGGATTGCAACTTAGACGAGGAGTATTCTAATTGAACTGCAACTCGGGGTTGCCTGCAACCTCCCAGGAGTTTCCAGTTTCAATTTTATACACTTATGGTTTTGTCACAACAACACCATTTCAGCTTTTGTATTTACCAAAATTCGTTTCGCCTAAATATAATTGCTCGAGCATATCTTTTTATGCTCGGTGGTTCTAGCCGAACTTATTCCTTTGTGGAATGGATTACCTGGCAACTCAGGATGACGAGTCAGCGACAGCTACTGTGTATTGAATTGCCCGAGGCAACTCAGTGCCAGCTGCTGCTTCGAGATGCACGGTCGGTTATGTCTTTCTCCCCTGCTTTGATTGAATGCCAACTGTATCTCTGCCCAACAATCACGGACTTAAGTCTCTGATTAACGGGGATTCTCGCATACATGAATGACCATCTACTGCTGTGACGCTCGAATTCATCGCCTTCAGTATTGCGAGAATTTACAACAGAGATATCTCTTCGACTTTCATCTTTCTGTTTACCGCACGGTAACAGAATTCTGTAATAGTCTCTTGCTGCATCGCACTGCGATAATGCGAATGATTTTTGCGGAATCTGAGTTTGTCCTCAAAATATCTCGTATTCGGAGGTGTGCAATTGTTCATTGTTCATCCCGGATTAGTAGATGTATTGAAAGACATCGCCTACTCCCAGACCTGCCAGCTCTACTTCCAAACGTTCAGCCCATAAGAAGCAGTTCTTCAGGCAGTACTCCCCTGTGTTTTCATTACTGAAGAACGCCCCGCTTTCATTGCAACTACGACTTCTCACCGGACAGCAAGTATTCAACTTCGTGTTTGTGGGATTGAAGCTAGTTAGCTGAATTTCTTTTCTGCAATTTTGTGGTCTTACCATCATGTCGGACTCTAGTCCTTCAGTAGTTAGGTTTTGCGCCGGAGGGTGCAAAACTAGGTTAGTTAAATTAATTTATGATTCGCACACTAAGTGCATTAAGTGTAGGGGTTGTGAGTGCTCGAGAGAGTCTACTTGTGATGAATGCAAGGATTGGAGTGAACAACAGTGGAAAGTTTTTGTTTCTCACTCAGGGAAGGTAATTAAGGATAGGAAGAGGAAGGCAGCTCTCAGAGCTGAAAGTAAGACTAGTATCTATAGCTTCTTCTGCTTCTTCTATCAAAGCACCTGCTCCTATTCCTTATCCTTCTCCTCTTATTATGTCTCCGATCTTGATTCCTCCTGACACCATTGCCAGCCTCGAGTCTAAATTTGAAAAGAAATTTGATGTATTAGCTAATATGGTCATGCAGTTAGGTTTATCTGTAAAGTCTTTCATAGAAAAGACTCCTAGTGAAGTGAAAAGTGTCAGTGCAGTGCAATCTGAGGGGGTAGCTGTTTGTCCCGATAGTTCTCCTAGACGAAGGTTCCTGTCCCGCTCTCCCGCCTCAGGGAGAAGACATACTGGAGGTCCAAGGGAGACCACAGACAGTTGCTTCCTCTGTTGATCCTGTGGTGCAACAGCAGGATTCGACTAAACACCATTGGAAAGGTGTGTCGTTCTGTAACCAGTTGTCGACAGAGTCGAGTGATTCGTCGCCAGTTAGACGTCGTAAGAGGTGTTCTCTCTGCCCCCTGTGAAGAAGTACAGAGAAGTAGATAACCCTCGCCCGTTGTGTAGCGTAGCTACATGGACTTCGCCTCAGATTCTCACGACAGCAACAGCCGCCTTCGACTCGATTGTGGAACGACTGATTCTGAGTCCGTTGAGATCTTCAACTCGTCTAGCTGTCGAAAGTTTACCTTCAACTTTGCATGCGACAGATAATTCGACTGGCGCGAGACCTCCGGTGTCGATCGTATCGAAGTCCACAACCCCAGTTGCTACGACTTTAACTTAAGAAGACAAGAATTCAGTTCCTTTACATCGACAATTGCAAGAGCTGATGAACTGGATGAAAGAAAGCAAACAATGTCCGAAGAGCAATGAGTCAAATCAAGAACCGTCTCTGTCACCTATCTCTTTAGATGACGAGGAGGACTTAAAAGCAGACTCTATTCCTCTCTCGTGCTATTCGAAGCTTTTACGCTACCTTCTGGACATGTACCCGGATTACTTTATAGCAGCCGCTCCCAGGTTGCCTGCTTCCATCATCCTGATGAGAAGGAAGAATTTCGATCCTCTTCTCCCGAAGCTCGTACTTTCCAAGGCTGCTAAACAATCGCTTTGTGATATAGAAGACTGGTTGAAGTTCAAGAGAGTGCTCGGGAAAGCAACTTTCACCTATCCTCCGTTGAAACTTATCATGAAGAGGTATAGGTTCTACATAATTGGAGAAGCCCCCTCCATGGGAGTGTCTGCCTCCTCCTAGGGGGACTTCTCGGGACTGGTAGATGCAAATAGGAGGTCCGCATTTGCAGTAGCTAAAATATTCTTTACATCACCCGAATTGGACCATTTGGTAAAGAATATCTTCAAGATTTTGGAGATTATGAGCTTCTTGGACTGGACGATCGGCCCTTGCTACGAAAATAGAGGACTGCCCTACTCTCCAGGAGGACCTGGCATCAGACTGGCTTGGGGTTTTGTCTTGTGCCAACAAATCAGTTAGGGATGGTTGTGATGAGCTGGCCTCTCTCTTTGCATTCGGGACTCTCAAGAAAAGGCAGCTCTGGTGTTATTTTGTTTTGAGAGGAGTCGCCTCACCTCAGAAGTCCACCCTTTTGTTTTCTCCTCTCAACAAGAATCATCTGTTCCCCAAAGAAACAGTGGCCAAGACACTTTCCGCACTGGGAAAGAAGTCTACTAATGACTTAGTACTTGCTCAGTCCTCTAAGTGAGTTAAACCCTCGACTTTGACGCCTACCACCTCAGAATCGCCCTTGCAGAAGAAACCCTTTCGAGGGGGCAGGTCTAGACCGTTCGTCAGGCCTCAATCGAATTTACGACACTCTACCAAGTCCTCAACCAAACCTGACACTAAATCGTCCAAGTGATCCTTCAATCCTTCATGCTCCAGTAGGGGACGGACTGAGCCTTTTTTGGGAGGAATGGAGTCGCAGAGGGGCAGAGCCCTGGGTGACCCAAGTTCTCCGGTTCAGTTACTCCATTCCTTTCAAAGACACTCCACCTCTATCCAATGTTCCCATCGCATTACCCACCTACTCTCCAGACAGAGAAGTTTGTAGCCTTAACTCGAGAAATAGAGACACTCGTGCAGAAGGCTGTCATAGAGGAGATAAGCTATAGACCATCCCCGGAGTTTTACTACTGTTCGTAGTCCCCAAGTCATCAGGGTCTTGGAGGCCTGTACTGGATGTAAGCGCACTGAACTTGTTCGTTCAGAAGACGAAATTCAATATGGAAACGACTCGTTCGGTATTGGAATTCCTTCGCTTAGGGGACTGGATGGTATCCCTGGATATGCAGGACGCATACTTCCACATCCTAATTCACCAGAACTCCAGGAAATACCTTCGTTTTGTGTTCATGGGCAAGACCTACCAGTTTCGAGCTCTTTGCTTCAGCCTCTTGACAGCACTGCAAGTATTTACGCGAGTGCTGACTCCGCTGGGAAAGTGGTTACACCTCCTGAGCATCAGTGTCACTCTACCTAGACAACTGGCTTCTCCTCTCCTCTTCGGAAAGTCAGTGTATGAAGGATCTCAAGAGGACTCTTTCATTAACTCACGCCTTAGGTCTTCTTATAAACAAGGAGAAATCTCAGCTAATTCTGACTCAGAGCATTCTCTATTTGGGGATGACTCTGAACTCTCGAGTTTTTCGGGCTTTTTTTTCACCAGAAGTAGTACAGGATTTCCTGGACTGCATGTCCTGTTCCGCCAACCATTGGACCAGTCTGTTAGGAACACTAGCTTTGGTGGAACAGTTTGTCAAACTCGGAAGGCTGCACATGAGGCCCCTACAATTCTTCCTGAAGGCATCATAGTGCAGGAAGACTCGACAGTATTCTCAATTTCAGATGAAATCAAGGAGGGCTTAGTGTGGTGGCTTTCAAAACCAAGACTGGTAGAGGGTCTTTCACTTCGTCCGCACCACCCAACCCTTCTGTTCTATCAGACACCTCCGACGCAGGTTGGGGAGCCCTGTTGGGGAAAGAACGAAGCGTCGGGGAATGGTTGGAAGCTCAACGCTCCCTTCATATCAACGTGAGGGAGCTATTATCAGTGTACCTGGGACTTCAGGCGTTCTTTCATCTTGTGACGGAACAGGTGGTAGCAGTTCACGGAACGCGCTCCTTCACCCTCTACAACCTTGCAAAAGATCTGCTTATGTGGGCAGAAAAATTTCAAGTTACGCTGATCCCTCGATTTGTTCAAGGGAAAATGAACGTTTTGGCGGACGAACTAAGTCGCCGTCATCAAGTACTGCCATTGGAATGGACTCTCGATGCGAAGGTCTGCCTAAACCTATGGAAACTTTGGGGAAAGCCGATGATAGACCTATTTGCAACTTCAAGGAACAACTGCCTTCCGCTGTTTTGCTCTCTAGTCCCTGACCCTCTTGCAAGGTCAGTTGACGCAATGTTACTAGACTGGTCGGGCCTGGAAGCGTACGCCTTTCCCCCGTTCTGCCTAATAAGACAGGTGCTGAACAAAGTGTCATTCCACAAAAATGCACTAGTCACTCCATTCTGGCCAAGGAAAGAATGCTTCCCAGATCCAAACTAAAGTCTCTTCTTCTGTGAAACATCTGTGAACGAAATAGCTGATTTCCTTTTATTCTTAAGGGACGTTAAGTGTTTAGCACCTTCGACTATTAGGGGATACAGAGCGATGCTTGCTTCAGTTTTTAAACACAGAGGACTAGACCTATCCACGAATAATGATCTTTCCGATCTGATTAAATCATTCGAGACTTCCAAATCGTCAAAGGGCTCGATGGCATGGAATCTCGATATAGTTCTTAAACGGCTTTTGGGTCCTCCCTATGAACCGTTACTTTCTTCGTCTCTGAGGAATCTCACCAAGAAGACGTTATTTTTAGTTGCATTGGCATCAGCTAGACGAGTTAGCGAGCTATATGCGATGGACAAAAAGGTGGGATTATCTCAAGGCGACGCAGTTTGCTCCATCGAGCTCAATTTTCTCACGAAAAACGAAAACCCTTTTAATCCTTGTCCACGAAACTTCGTTCTCAAGAACCTGACAGACTTAATAGGCCAGGAAGAAGAAGAACGGCTCTTATGTCCCGTGCGGGTATTAAGATATTACCTCCGCAGAACGGAGAAAATTAGAGGTCGATTGAATCGTTTGTGGTGCTCGGTTAAAAATATCTCTCGTCCTCTCTCAAAAAACGCTATTTCCTTTTTTTTGAGAGAATTAATTGTCGAAGCACACACTCAAGCTAACGACGCAGTGTTTCCTTTACGGAGAGTGAAAGCGCACGAAGTTCGAGCAGTAGCGACTTCCCTCGCTTTTCGACACAACGTGTCGCTATCCGCTATCCTCCAAAGTACTTTTGGAGGTCTGAATCTGTGTTCGCTACGCATTATTTGAAAGAAATCAAGACAGTGTTCGAAGATTGTAAGTCTCTCGGTCCACTTTCAGTAGTTAGCATGGTGTTGGAAGAAACGACATAGGGGGTTGCTCCCTCTGTTAGCCTATGTTTCGCCTTGTATCAAGGTTGACGAGTTAAAGGGAAGTCTGGGGGTACAATGTACCTGGAGTAATCACCAGTCATTTTAGTGTTAGTTTTGGTGGGTAAAGGTTTTTATTTGGGTATGGGTGACAGTTGTTTTCATGTTGGTTATTTCTGGTCTCAGCCCAGGGTAAGGGCAATAGTTTGTTGTATCTTCGTTGAGTCAGCGGTGAACACCATGACTACGAGGATATTCCACTCCATATAGAGGCACCCATTGGTCATACTCCAAGCCTTCTACTGTGTTAGATGAGCACCGACCAGAAGCAGTATTCTCCTGCAGTAGCTCTCTTACAAGGTAAGGTACAACAGGCACTAACAGTGCTTTTGGTTATTTTGTTTTCAAGAATCATGTTATATTTGAATTAAAATTTACATCCACAGCCCCCCATCCTTACAATGGGTAATCAGCTGTATAATTGTTCGGTAAGACACTGCAATAAAAATGGAATTTTCATTATAAAATAAAATTTTATTGCATACTTACCGAACAATTATTAATCAAAGCCCTCCTTCCTCCCCTCAGGTGGATGGCTGGGCAGAACGAATTGATGTTACCTGGGGAGTTGTACCTGTAGCTCCCTCGAGTGGAGGGAGATGACATCACCTACATCAGCGATGGCAGCGCCACCGCGAAAGTTTTGAATCTATAGTCTGCCATTCGTAGGAAACCTACAGCTGTATAATTGTTTGGTAAGCATGCAATAAAATTTTATTTTATAATGAAAATTCCATTTTTGTTTTTTGTATAATTTGTAAGTAGTTTGACCTCGACCCGACTACAGTGACACTAATAAAACACATGATGTTGCCATACAAGCAAAATAGCCAGGGCCCTGTAACCCCTGCGGTAAGCGCATGCAGCGCAAAAATTCCCGTTTGCCAGAACAAACGTGCTTGCCAAGAATGTTTCAAAATGTGGAGAAGGCGTAAAGTGCCGTTCCACCATTCTGCAGTAGTAGGTACTACCAGCATGACCTGGTGTTCACGATCAGGTTTACCTGTCGTTTCACCTGCGACCGTACGACGGATGAGCGTCCACACATAAAGAGCAGAACTGTCAGTCAAACAGTCAACTTGAGGTCATCGCCCTTAGTTCTTGTCTAGCCTTTGTTGTGGCAGCACTATATGGCAGCGATGGAAACTCTGCTGGCTGATAAGGAGGTGGAGCTAGCTAGTATGGGATCTGCCCATTTCATCACCAGTCCAGTTCGTCACTATTTTTTTTAACCTATTTTGTCACCACACAGAAATATTAAAATGCAACAGAATAAAAATTTTGTTCAAATTGACTCTTAAAATAGTTGTTTTGGAGGACAAAAACAGTTTATCAGTTTACTATGTTTGTCTTACAATGTAGCACAGCTAATTTCTGCGGTGTGCTAAATCCATAGGATAGCAGTCACTACTGACAAATAAGTGGTGGGGTGTAGGGCGTTGAGGGCACGTCCAATCAAAGGATCCACCATAGGCAGAATGTAAGGAATTTGTTTTGTAGCCTTAGGATTCCAGATTTGTTAATGTTCAAAAATGCTATGACCATTTTGTTAAAGGCCCTTCTCTTTTACCTTTACTCAAGGTCAAGTTTCATGTTGTAATGCCTCCTGCACTATTTAAAGGCCTTGTTACCTCATGAATTAGTGTGCGGTGACTCACCTCACTTGGCATCAGTACTTTCTTATGGAATCTAATTCTCAGAGGAGCAGCATTGTATTTTGTATAGAAAAAGTAAAGTTTTATCTTCAGTAATTTCCCACCTCCTGTGTGAAAGTGGGAATTACACCTATCCAATTTAAGAAATAAAATTTATTTTTTATAAATACCTCTTGATAGGCATATACATTTATGTACCTCCTCAGTCTCCCCACTGTAGTGGACAGAAAATCTGGAAACAATATGCTCGAACTAGTGATTTGTCCAGAGATGAGTGTATAGTCGGTGTAAAATTAAGTTTCCTATCAATTTTTATGCTGTTTTACACTGTTGTCATCCTTTTGGTACAGTGAGTTTAGCCATAATATTAAAGGTAAGTATTTGGAAAAAAAATTTCATTTTTTAAGTAGGTATTAGAATTTTGAGAGTTTGCTGTATGAAATCGTGGTACAAATTTTTTCAGTTTTTGGTTTCCAAATAAATTGATTTGCAACATCATCTTTTAATACTGTTACTGTACTTTGTTAAGTAATCTCCATAAATAGATCTCTTAAGTATCATATTTCTATTTCCTCAGAAATTCCCTTATTTGGGAGAAGTCCTTCTCAGATAGAAGTTAACTTCCTGGTGTTTTATTTTATATAATGGATTGGCATTTGATTCTGGAAACATCACTCCTGAAACTATTCTGCCTTTAAGAGTGCAGTACAGTGTAAGGTAAGAGAACCATTTTTCTTTAGACTATGCAGGTTGATATAGCAATACAAGTACTTATATGATTTATTTTGTGTAGTAGTAAATGTAATCTGCTTATAACCAATTCATAGTTCTTCCTATGAAGTATACAAGCTAGTATTGTCTTTTATAAGATATTTATCATATTCCTTGAACAAATGTACTGGTTTGGTTGTTGAAGCTTGTTAACTAGCTGGTGACAGATGTGTGGAAAGTTGAGGAGGAATCCAACCTCTGACCTTGCTGAAACCACAGGTTTTTAGGTGAAAGTTAACCTCTATCATTAGCTTTATTTGCTGCTACTTGGTCCTGGTTGGACAGTAGTTAAAATTGAAACAATCATTAATGAATGCTCCTAATAGTTAACCCCAGCCTTTAAAGGGTAGGGGTAAGAGGGAAAAAATGATCAATTGCCTAATTAGAAGAGAAGGATAGTAGTTCATATGTGAAACAAACCTTCGGTCTTAACGATAGGATAATCTTCTAGTACCAGCTGGGAACTGGTTAAAAAACAATCAAAGATTGTAAAGCACAATCAGCTAAAAAGAACTCATCCTCAATTCTTAATGACCTCACATACTTTACTTGGCTCAAACAATTACTGCTTTAGGTTTTAGACTTAGTGGACAAGACAAATGTTAGAAATAATTTATCTAAAAATTTAATTTAGTTTTCAGTTATCCAATTGTGACAATTTCATCATGTTGGTCAGCAGGGAAGAGAAATTTGCCAATCAGTGTAGTAATAGAATTATTTCATGTTTGGGACACTAAAAGTACTATCTTCATACTAGTGTTCATTTTTTACCAAGAGTGCACAATGACTTGACAAAACAAATATAAATACAATATTCTCTATCTCTGTCTCTCATTCACATCCATCAGTGGTTTTATTTGACTCATGTTTTACTGTTGTTTAGTGAGTGGATCATTGGATGGATGTCATCTTTTAGGTGCAATAGCCTTCCCTCTGATGAGACTCAGAAGACATCTTGATGGTCAATAAGGAATGCGTTATTGTAATACTCCTTGAACACCGAATTAGCCCTGGTCACTGACCAGCCCAAACTATATCCCCACAGACTTACCCATAAACTGGGTAATTTTAACTACCAGTATTACCAACGGTGCAGGTAAAACTGTACTGAGTTACCTGCTTTACCGCTGGCAACACTGCTGCCAGTACCGGTTGTTAGAGGCCCTCCCCTCACCAATTGCTCTTCATTCGCTTAGCTGGTTGGACGCATTCCTGCTCTGAGTGAACTTTTTTGGTCTGTAGCCCAACCCTCAGTTTGATTTGGCCTTAATTCTGGTTGATGGCCTTGGCTTTCATTTGGATTATGCTTTGAATTCTGCCCCAGTTTGGACTGTGTAAGCTAAATAGAAGCAAGAAAATCGAGTTAAGTAGGGTGAAATAACCCTGCCTCTGCCCTTAGCTGATTTTTCCAAAGCAAAACATGGATCGTTTTGTATTTTATAATACGTACTACTATACATAGTAATATGAGACTACATACACTATTACTGGATACAGTGAAGTAAAGCATAACTTTTTATAAGAGTCAAGGAATGGATGCATATTCGTTATGCTTGTATTTTAGGAGGGTCTCTTGGTGCTTCGGCAAGTACCAAAATATGTACCGATAAACAGACACAAGCGCCATCTATTAACGAAAAAATAACCAAGTCTAGTTCACTTATTTACATCAATTTTAAAATTAAAAACTCTTCATATAAAGAAAAATAACCATGTCAAATATGAATAGAGTTTCTAAAGATTAATTTACGCTAAATAGAAGCAAGAAAATTGCTCTGAATTAACTTAAATACACTAAATAATCTTACCTCCCTGCTCAGTTGATTTTTCCATACAAAAACATGATCGGTTTGTTTGTATTTTATAACACAAATAGTAATACAAGACTACATACAGTATTACTAGGTAAAGCAAAGTAAAGGATAACTTTTTAAAAGAGCAGATGAAAAGTTGCATTTTCATACAATCAACTTACCTGTCAGATATATACATAGCTAAGACTCCGTCGTCCCCGACAGAAATTCAAATTTCATGCCACTCGCTACAGGTAGGTCAGGTGATCTACCGACCTGCCCTGGGCGGCAGGACTAGGAACCATTCCCGTTTTCTATCATATTTTCTCTGTCACCGGTGGTATCAACATTGTTGTTACTACCTCCTGACTAGAATTCGTTTTTCAAGGCAATTAATCTTCTTTCATCGGACCTTTTGGTGACGTACCTGGATCGTTGTTTTGGCATTCGCTACTGTGGACTGGATTTTGGTTGCTTGCTTTGATTTTTTCTACAGAGTGTCTGATTCAAGTGTTAGTGTGAGAGTTTGTGTGAATGTAGGCTGCAAGGTGAGGATACCGAATTCTCGGTTGATCCTCACACTGTATGCCGTAAATGTAGAGGTTTTGAATGTTCTTTGACTAACACCTGTCATGAGTGTGAAAGGTTGAGTGTTGAAGAATGGAAGACTCTAACTTCTTACTTGAAGAAGTTAGAGAGGGATAGAATTAGAAGGGCTGCATCTAAGGGTGCGGGTAGTTCAAGGCCTATTGAGCCTTTTCCTGATTCTAACTCTTCTGTAAACCATGCATTTGATTCTCCCTCTTTATCAGGGCCCTCACAGGCTTTGCATTCAGATTCAGCCTCGGAGATCGCTGATCTGAAGGCTACACTTCATAGGATGAAATCCAAAATGGCTGCCCTGAAAGGTAAGGATAGTGAAAGTGACGTGTTTAGTGAAGTGAGGCCCCCAGTGTTGTGGAGGGGGCGTCTGACCGTCTCTGCGACGCTCCCAGGCCTAGACCTCTTTCCAAGCTCCCAAGCCCAGAGGAGAAGGAAAGTCGAAAGCCTTACAGAGGTTGTGGAGAATCCCCACCGGTCAGGCGTCCCTTCAGCAGGCTCTGTAGCGCAACAGACTGCTCAGGATGGCTTTAGAAAAAGCGTCCTCCGAGAGTGTTTCTCGTCGTCCGGTTCTCCTTCACCTAAACGAGGGTGGAAGGATTCGGACCTTTCCAGGCCCCTGAAAAGGCACTGGAAAGAGCCTTTGTTTGACTCGAGCCCCGAGCGCTTTTCTGATGAAGCTCCCTCCGCGATCAAGAAGGCGAAGGTGGTTTTGACGTCTCCCTGTTACGACAGACCAGGTAAAACTCCTTCGAGGTCTCCCTCTCTTGTTGAAGAGGACGCTGGAGAGGCTTCCAAGAGGATTCTTTTAGCGGTTCAAGAACAGTTAGCCGCGTTGGTTGGAGTCCTTTCGAAAGATCCTATTAATAAACATTACCTTAATATAATTTATCTAGCCCTAAATCCCCAAAAACCGCACCAAAATTTACCACATTGGCAACCCTGTTACCTCCTATTCTGTCCGCCAGTTGGCAACACTGTCGTTGACAGATACGAAAACCTTCCCTCGAATCAGTTGTTAACGAGCGCCCGTGTTGTTTACATCACGGCCGCTCTTTATAAATTTCCTTAAACATTTTTGTGCCTTTAAAGCTTTCATTATTTGTTAAATGAGACTTTATATGAATTACCACTCACGCATTACATCACGAAATAGTGAATTAACTTTGATTTCTGTTGTGGTTCTTATCTCAAATTACGAACTTTTGCGCGACCCGGAACTACTGACCTGTCCAATTCTACAATGGATTACCAAGAAATTACGATGCTTCCTTCTGCCAGCAACATCAGGAACTGCCCGGTTTGTGGGCACAAGGATGAGTAGCAGGGAGTATGAACCCCATGACATTTGTAGCTCTTGGTCGTGGACAGGTTTGTGACTTGACTTCTCGTTGTGACGTATGTAAGCCCTGTCTGACGAGGATATGACTGCTTATATGAAACGCCAAACAATCTTGCAGCGTAAAAGATCGGTTAAGGAGAAAAAGAAAATCGATTGCTAGAACTGTATCTAACGAATTCTTTGACTTGGGCGCTCATGAGGTTCTGGCTCTTCGGTTTCGGTATCGTACGACTCCGATTCCGAATTAATTGATGCTTTGCCCCTGTACAACCGGTAATTAGTGAAGTTATTTCTGATGTAGATTCGAAGATTTTGGCAATGGAAACTACCTGGAAAACAGAATTTTAAGAAATTACAGCTTAGTCTAGATAGAGATATTTCTGCTAAGTTTAACAATCTGTCAGAGAATTTTCAAGAAGCCTTTACTAGAATGTCTAACACACTTTTAGATTCATTTTCAGCTCCTCGTCAGGTACCTGTCGACAGCACCATGGGTAACGGTGCGACAGATACCCCGGCTTGTGAACCCCGTCGTGGCGAAGGCCTAGGGGGGATCCGGTCCGGGCAGGTGCCTAACGAATCTTTACCCAACGTGTCCCCTGTTAGTCCTGTAACAGTGCCAAAGGGCGCTTATTTAGGAGAAGGGGGGAGGGATATTAGTGTCAGACCTAAGATAGCTAGTCGTCAGGATTTTACTTCAGAGGAAGTTTCTAAGTTAGGATCTGACGATGATGATGATGATGACGCGGATTCGTGTGATATTGATGTTTCCTCGAATGGATGTCCATGATGTAGAATTCAAGAAACTTTTTGATTTAATTTTGAGTTTTCTTCCTCAGGCGAGGCCTAAAGAGCAGAAGCAGCCTCCGCCTCGTTGTATTACAGAAGGGATTTTTCTTGACGGTCCTTCCCGGTCACGGGAATTTTTACGTTTTTCCCTTTGCCCAGAGGTTCGCGAGAGTGAGGGCGGACGTTGCCGCTAAACTTTCGAAGGTGATCGGGGAAGGGAAGAGGAAGCTCTCTTCTCTTCTACGACACCGGAGAGGAGTTTACCAGGTGGCGGATGATTCTTCATTCTCTCGACCCCCCAAGCCAAATCCTGATTTTGTCCGACTTTCAAGTCAACCCTTGCCTTCTAAGGCTTCGGTCTCTGTCTCAATTGAAGATTTTATTGCTATTGAGGCTGTTATGAGCTCCTTACAAGAAGCTCAATCCTTCAATATGTGGGTCCTCGGAGGGCTTTTAAATATATCAAGGACTCCGGGTTTGTTCCTCCTGATGCTCCTCTTTTTGAGAAATTCTGCTCATCCATTTCAATCGCTTCTCTGTACATCAGAACGAGCTTGCTGCTTCAATGCAGGCCTTTCTTGTTTCTCTAAGGCGTAACCTGTATTTGTCGCAAGTTAACCCTCCTCTGTATCGGAGATTCAGAGAACCCGTCTGTTGTCCTCTTTTCCTTTTGGCCGATTTCCTTTTCGATATTTCTGTGCTTCTGAGGTTTTGAAGGAACATCAAGGTGATGCCTCTTCCCAAGCTCACTGGGCCTTATCAAGAGCTTTTTCCTCTGGTCTTCCTCCCGTTCCTTCAAGGAGTAAGTGTAAGTTTAGGACCAGATCTGTACCTTCTGCTCCAGCCCAACAACCTCCTTCTGGCTCTTTTTTCCAGAGTACATCTCAGGTTGCTGGTGCCGTCTTCTTCATCCTCTGGTGCTCACCCTTTGAAACGCGGGAGAGGTTTCTTGGCGTGGCTCTAAGGGCAGAGAAAGAGCTCAACCTCCAGGAGGACCTTCTTCTTCTTCTTCTTCTTCTTCCTTGTCTCTGCGTAAGAAATTTTCGGTAAGTAGGAGTCATCACCTCGCCTGGAGACCGCAGTAGAGCTTGTCTCTCCCACCATTGGTCAGCTTGGCAGGGGAGAGCGGTGGATGCTTGGGTGGTGGAGGTCCTGAAGGAAGGTTACGAGATCCCTTTTGTTTCCATACCTCCAATTTCCAATCGTCCTCTCGAGTTCAGGCAGTTATTCCCCTCACTCAATCAGGGGTCAAGCCTTGGAGAAGGAGCTTTCGGCCCTCTTGGAGAAGGATGCCATAGAGCGAGCTCCTCCTTCTCCCGGGTTTTACTCTCGGATGTTTTGTAGTTCTAAAGGCCTCGGGTGCCTGGCGCCCCATCATAGATCTTTCGGTTTTGAACAAGTTCATTCTAAAGTCCAAGTTCAGGATGGAGACGGTCCAGACTGTTCTTTCATCCGTCAGGAGGGGGACTGGATGATTTCCATCGATCTGCAGGATGCTTATCTGCAAATCCCCATCCATCCAAGAAGCAGACCTTACCTTCGGTTTTTTCACGGACTCGGGAGTTTTCCAGTTCAAGACCCTTTGTTTCGGCCTCACCACTGCTCCACAGGTCTTTTCTCGGGTGATGGCTCCTGTTTCAGCTATTCTGCATCAGTTAAACGTAAGGATGCTTCGGTATCTGGACGATTGGCTAGTCCAGGCCGAATCTCTAGAGAAATGTCTCCGGTCGAGGGAGATAGTTCTGTCTCTTTGTGTCGAGTTGGGCATTCGTGTCAACTTCGACAAGTCCAATCTAATCCTTGCCAGATCATGACTTATCTGGGGATTGTTTTTGAATTCCCAGATTTTGAGGGCTTCTCCGCTCAGAAACGGATAGACAAGCTTCTGAGTCTGATCGAAGAATTTTTTGTCCTCCGTAACGCAGCCAGTTTCTCTTTGGAGGTCTCTCCTGGGCCATTTGTCATCCCTCATCCAACTGTTCCCGGAGGTCGTCTCAGAATGAGGTCCCTTCAGTCGACACTTCGCCAGTCATGGGATTTCGTGTCCGAGGACACGATAGTCGCCTCTTCTGCCACAATGTCGAAAGGATCTCTGTTGGTGGATGCAAGTTCACCGCCTCAAGTTCAGGGACATCTCTTCTTTCGGTTCCTCCGGACCTAATTGTTTTTGGTCAGACGCCTCCGGATCAACAGGTTGGGGCGCACACCTGGGCTCCGAAGCCGCTTCGGGCCTTTGGTTAGAGGAGGAGAGGAGCATGTCAATAAATTGGAGGGAACTGAGGGCAGTGTACCTAGGCCTTCTTTCATTCAGGAAACAACTGTTGGAGTCGGTTGTGTCGCGATCTTTGTCGACAACACCACAGCAGTCTCGTACTTGAGAACCAAGGCGGCACACAGTCGGATCTTCTCACTCAAGAAGCCCGATCAATCCTGTGTTGGGCAGAAGACAGGGGGATTACGTTGGTCCCCTCAGTTTATCCTGGGCCATCACAACGTCTTAGCAGACGCCTTGTCGAGTTACCGAACGAAGTTCAAGGGTTCGGAGTGGACACTTTGCCAGGAAGTCTTCGACAGCCTCAGGAAGAAATGGCCTGTCACAGTCGATCTGTTTGCCACCCCACTGAATTTTCGGTGCCAGATATTCTTCGCCCCTTTACCCAGGACTCCCCTCCAGAGTGCCGGGACAGACTCTCTTTTGCAGGACTGGAGGGACTTCAAGCCTATGCTTTTCCTCCGTTCTCTCTGGTGAGGTCAGTCCTCAACAAAGTGAGGGCAACCAAGCGTCTGGATCTCACCTTGATCGCCCCCTTCTGGCCACAGAAGGAGTGGTTTCCCGACCTTCTGGAAGCACTGGTGGAACCCCCCATTCGCCTGCCAGAGAGACCAGATCTTCTCAAACAACCCCATTTTCATCGGTTCCATCAGAGGCTCACATGCTTCATCTTCATGCCTGGAGACTGTCAGGAGGTTCTCCAAGCACGAAGGGTTCTCTCCAGAGTGGCACGACAGTTGGCTCTTGCCAGGCGGCAATCAACCAGAGTAAATTATCAGGCTAAATGGTCGGTTTTGTACAGACGTTGGTGTAAGTCTCAAGGACATTCAATTTCTAGACCTTCCTTACCGAAAGTAGCGGAGTTTTTAGTTCATTTACATCATGACAGGGCCCTGGCACCTTCGTGCATTAAGGGTTTATAGGTCTATGCTTTCCTATGTTTTTAAGGCAAGGCTTTCCTGAGATCTCTTCATTCTTATGTCATTAGAGATTTACTTCGATCTTTTTCCCTATCTCGACCTCCAGGCCGCAGTGTTCGCCTCCGACATGGGACGTTAACAAAGTCCTTCAAGCCTTAAGGTTCCCTCCGTTTGAGCCTCTGAATTCTGCCAAATTTAGGGACCTCTCTTCTAAGACACTCTTCCTTGTCTCACTGGCTACAGCCAAGAGGGTGGGTGAACTGCAGCACTCTCTTTTCTGGTTGCCAGATCTGGACAAGACATGATTTTGTCATACCTTCCTGAATTTGTCGCAAAGACTGAATCGTCTGATACCCTCCCATTTCCCAGGTCTTTCGTACTGAAAGTCGCTGGTCGACTTTGTTGGTAATTTAAATGAGGAATTAGTTCTTTGCCCTGTTAGGGCGCTCTCATGTTATTTACGCCGCACGAAGGACATTCAGGGTCGTCCCCGTCATCTGTTTGTTTCACCCCGAAATGTCAAGAGACCTATTTCAAAGAATGGTGTATTCCTTTTTTCTCAGATGACTGATCGTTAAAACTGGTGGTTCGGCTGCTGGGGAAGACCAGACGCCGAGAGCACACAGTATTAGAGCAGTTGCTACATCAGTAGCTTTTAATGAAGAAGTCTCAGTCGCCAAGGTGCTTGAGGCGGCGACTTGGCGTTCTAATTCTGTTTTTGCCTCTTTTTACTTGAGGGTATATTTCATCTAGTTCTAGGCGACCTTCGTTCTTTGGGCCCGTTGGTGATGGCAGGAACAGGTCGTCAGATAGGAGAATTAGTAGTCTTCCTGTTTTACGTTTGGTTGCTACCTGTATATTATTCATTAATTTTTGTTTTGTATATATTTTTTTGTTTTTGTATTATAAAACCCATGGCAGTTTTTGACGTAGTTATAATGGGAATTAGGCAGTTTGGTATTTAGGTGTTTTTGATGACAAGGATGACTGCTTGGCAACTCATGCTGCTTCCATTTTCAGTGTGAAATGGTTCCAGCCACTGGGTTGTCGGCACTGGCGATACGCTTCTCCCAGAGTCGATGCTGACCTAGGACTAGCCACTGGTTCGCTTGTCCTGACGACTCCTGCTTCTTCCACTGTCCTGGACAGGGGAAATTAGTTGATGGATCGTCTGCTGTCATCTGGTGACTCGCCTCACCATCTACTTTTTGTCTCACCTGTCTTCTCGGAGTCAGACACTCGTGTGAGATCAGGCGACATTTGTAGTAGCCCTGAGTTTCTTGTTGACGAAGTCGGTTGCGTTGATACACACCCCCGATGATCGTGTAACATGAAACCAGGTTGGACTGTCAGGCATTCGTCCTTCGGGACTGAATCGCCTTTTTGCTCCGCGCTCCTTTCTCTTGGCACCAGAAAGCTCGAGTTAGAGTTGCTCATGAGCCGATTCGTTGCTGGCGACTTCGGGTTGCGTTGATACACCCCCAAGGTTTGCTTAGCTTTGAATCGACCAGACAGTCCAGACACTCATCCTTTAGGGAAAGAATAGTGCTTGATAGTCTTCAGGGTGCAGCCTTGCTGTCCGCAATTCGTCTGACTGGTCACCTGGTCGGTCACCTGACTTTAGTACAGACGGACTGACTATGCACTTACTCCTTGTCCTGTGCTACCGCAGTTGGTGGCATTATGGTAGGAGACTTTGAGTTGTTAGTATCTTTGACCTTGGGTTGAGTTTTGACTGCCTATGATATATATTTCTTTGTTTGTTTTCTCCTATTCTGTCCGAAGGGGAAATTGTATTCAGATTCCCTCCTCCTTTTCAATGTGGTTAATCGGGCTAGATAAATTATATTAAGGTAATGTTATTAATATGGAATTTTTATTCTAAAATTAATATTAATAATAACTTACCTGTAATTTATCTAGTCCCACCCATCCTACCCCACGATCTGCCTATCACAAACTGATTCGAGGGAAGGTTTTCGTATCTGTCAACGACAGTGTTGCCAACTGGCGGACAGAATAGGAGGTAACAGGGTTGCCAATGTGGTAAATTTTGGTGCGGTTTTTGGGGATTTAGGGCTAGATAAATTATACAGGTAAGTATTATTAATATTAATTTTAGAATAAAAATTCCATTCTCGTAAGAAGTCTCGTCTTCTTTCTCCCGCCAGGCGCGAGGCTCCAGCCAGACATGAGGCGTCTTCCAAGCGAAAGATGCCTTCCGATCACGAGACGTCTGCCAAGCGGGAAGCGCCAGCCAAGCGCGAGGATCTTTATTTCAGCGAAGCGTCTTCCAGGCGCGAGGCGCCAGCCAGGCGCAAGATTCCAACCAGGCGAGAGGCGTCAACCAGGAGCGAAGCGCCAGACAAGCGCGAGCAGCTTACCAGGCGCGAGGAACCAGCTAGGCGCGAGGAACCAGCTAGGCGCAAGGATCCAGTCAGGCGCGAGACGCCAGCCAGGCGTGAGGAATCAGCCAGGCGCGAGGCGCCAACCAAGCGCCAGGAACCAGTCAGGCGCGAGGCGCCAGCCAGGCGCGAGGAGCCAGCCAGGCGCCAGGAGCCAACCAGGCGCGAGACGCTAGCTTTGTTTCAGAGGGGCTCTGTTCATTCTCTTAGCCCCTCTCCGGTTAGGAGTTTGTCTCCCGCAGAGAGAGATGTTTGGAAAGACGCCCCAGATTTGAAGACGGATTCTCCTTCTGATCCTTTGGTTGAAGGGAATTCAGAAGACGAGGCTTGTGGTAGAGAAGGGCTTTCAAACTAGTACAAGGTTTTGAGACCTCTTCTTCTTCAGGAATATGGAGATTCCTTAACTCCTGCCGCTCCTCCTTCTCCGCGCTCTCTCTTTTCTAGCTCCAAGACGCCAAAGTCTTCGTCTTTTCTGAAAATGAGACCGACCATCTCTATGAAGAGAGCTCTCCAGTCTCTGGATAACTGGATGAAAATGAAGAAGGATCTGGTCAGAACTGTCTTTTGTATGCCCCCTGCTAGACTTACAGGAAAAAGGGGTATTTGGTACCAGACAGGGGAGAATATGGGACTCTCTCTCCCAGCTTCTGCAGAAGCTGACTTTTCCAGTCTGGTAGACGCGTCAAGAAGGCATGGCCTGAACTCTGCTTGTGTGACTTGGGGTCTTTCTGAGCTTGATCATCTCCTCAAGGGACTCTTCCATGTATTGGAAGTATTCAATTTCCTGGATTTGTCCCTTGGGGTGATGGCCAAGAAGGCCCATGACTCGGAGGGCCTCGATCCTGAAGTTCTCCTCTGTATCTTGTCGTGTATAGACAAGGCGGTACAGGATGGCTCAGGGGAAGTCTCCTCTCTATTTGGAGCGGGACTCTTGAAGAAGAGGGCCGTTTTTAGCGCCTTTCTGACCAAGGCGGTTTCGCACTCACAAAGAGCACCCTCTTAATGAGAGAATGCCTTGATGAAGTCATTGGGCTTCCGCACAGCATATCATTCCCGTGCTGAAGCGTGGTGACGGGCAAGAGGGCTCTCGAACTGGGGAATTTTTGTTTTCATACAATCCACTTACCTGTCAGATATATACATAGCTAAGACTCCGTCGTCCCCGACAGAAATTCAAATTTCGCGCCACTCGCTACAGGTAGGTCAGGTGATCTACCTGCCTGCCCTGGGCGGCAGGACTAGGAACCATCCCCGTTTTCTATCATATTTTCTCTGTCGCCGGTGGTATCAACATTGTTGCTATTACCTCCTGACTTAGATTCATATTTCATCCTTTGATCATCGTTTCTCGGCTTTTTGGTGACGTATCTGGATCGTGTTTTGGCATTCGCTACTGTGGACTGTTTTTGGAATAACTCTTTTGGATTTTTCTCAGTATGTCTGATTCAAATGTGAGTGTGAGAATGTGTGTGAATGTAGGCTGCAGGGTGAGGATACCGAAAGCTTCGGTTGATCCTCACACTGTATGCCGTAAATGTAGGGGGTTTCAGTGTTCTGCTAATAATACTTGTAAGGAATGCGAGGGTTTAAATGCAGAAGAGTGGAAGACTTTGACTTCTTATTTGAAGAAGTTAGAGAGGGATAGGGTTAGACGTCTGAAAGGTGTGAGTTCAAGGCCTATTGAGCCTTTCACGGATAATTCTAATCCTACTGATTTAGATTCTCCCTATGTATCTCATTCTCAGAGTGCTCTTTCGGATTCGGCCTCGGAAATCGCCAATCTGAAAGCTACAATTAGAGACATGAAGTCCAAGATGGCTGACTTCCAAGGTAAGGCTAGTGAAAGTGAGCATTACAGTGAAGTGAGTTCTCCCAGTGTTGTGGAGGGGGCGTTTGATCGTCCCTGCGACGCTCCCAGGCCTAGACCTCTTCCAAGCTCCCATGCCCAGAGGAGAAGGAAAGTCGAAAGCCTTAAGGAGGTCGTGGGGAATCCCCAACGGTCAGACTCCCTTCAGCTAGCTCTGCTTCGTGGCAGGCGGCTCAAGGGCGCTATAGGAAAGCGTCCTTCGTGAGTGTTTTCTCGTCCTCTCCCTCTCCCTCACCTAAACGAGGGTGGAAGGAGTCGAACTTGTCGAGACCGCTGAAGCGTCATATGAAAGAACCTGAAATAGATTCGAGCCCAGAGCGCTTCTCAGATGACGCTCCCTCTTCTATAAGAAAGTGAAGGTGGCGTCAGCGTCACCTGACGAGTACCGAGAAGTACCCTTTCCTTCTTCTCCCCCGAGTGATGACGAAAGGCGTCATGCAGTGGACGTGGGAGAAGCGTCAAGGAGGATAATTATGGCAGTTCAAGAGCAACTGTCCTCTCTAGTGGGGGGAGTTTTAGTCGCCTCGTAGGAAGGACGTGGCGCTTCCAATTAAGAAGTCTCGTCCTCTCTCACCTGCTAAACGAGAAGCGTCATGCAGACGTGAAGCTGCTAAACGTCTTACAGAAGCTTCGGGTTCGAGAACGAGAACGGTGGCTTACGAAAGTTTCGTAACGCCAGAGAGACGTAAGACGTCTTTTAGACATGAAGCGTCATTGAAAACGGATCATAGACGTGACGCTCGACCAATATTGTGACGCCAAGTAGGACGCCTTTGGATGAGCGGAGCGTCTTCCAGGCGCGAAGCGTCATCAAGACGTCAGCAGACAAGTAAGCGAGAGACGTCAGCCAGGACGCTTGGCGAACGGGAAGCGTCTTCTAATTTTCAAGAGAAGCCTGAGCTTGTGGCGCCTTCCAAGACTATTAAAGCGGGAAAGAGGAAAGATTATCATTCCCTTAGCCCCTCTCCTATTAGGAGTTTGTCTCCTCCAGAAGAGGAACGTACGGAAAGGAGAGCGGAGACTCATGTAGATCCCGAGTTGGAAGAAAACTCGGATGATGAATATCAGGGAAGAGAAGGACTGTCGAACTATAAGGTTTTGACTACCTTGCTTCTTTGAGGAGTATGGAGACGAGTTGACTCTGCCGCTCCTCCTTCTCCGCGCTCGCTCTTTTCGAGTGCTAAGACGAAGAAGCCTTCGTCTTTTCTCAAAATGAAGCCCACCATTTCGATGAAGAGGGCCTTACAATCCTTAGACTCATGGATGAAGTCTAAGAAAGACTTAGTGAGAACAGTCTTCTGCATGCTCCAGCAAGATTAGCTGGGAAAAGAGGCATTTGGTATCAGACGGGAGAGAATATGGGTATTGCTCTCCCTTCTACATCGGAAGCAGATTTTTCGACCTTAGTTGACGCTTCACGTCGACAAGGTCTCAATTCGGCACGAATTACGTGGGGAATTTCTGAACTGGACCATCTCCTCAAGGGACTCTTTCAGTGTATTGGAAGTCTTCAACTTCTTAGATTGGTCCCTTGGGGTGATGTCCAAGAAAGCCCATGATTCGGAAGGAATCGAACCTGAAGCCCTATTATGCATATTGTCTTGTATTGACAAAGCGGTACAGGATGGACTCTTTTGAAATCTCATCATTATTTGGAGCAGGTCTTCTAAAGAAGAGGACTGTATATGGGGCCTTCTTAACCAAGGCAGTCTCACACGCTCAGAGAGCAGCTCTACTGTATTCGCCTTTATCTGACTTTTTGTTCCCTTCTCAGTTAGTGAAGGACATTGCGCATTCTTTAACTGAGAAGGCGACTCAGGATCTTCTGACGCAGTCAGCAAGAAAGAAGAAACCTGTTTCTGCATCTGACAAGAAAGGACCTAGTACATCTGTTCAGCCCTTTCGAGGTGGTCCGACCTCCAGACCTCCCGCAAGAAGGAAGGCTCCGGAGAAGAGAGGTAGGTCTGCCTTTCGTCCCTTTAAAAAGGGAAAATGAAGATTCTCTCCTCCAAGCACCAGTAGGTGCCAGGCTCCTGGGATTTGTGGAAGCCTGGACACTGATAAACGCAGACGCGTCTTCATTGGCTATCATAAGGAAGGGATATCGTATCCCTTTCCTGAACACTCCTCCCCTAACGTCAATACCAAGGGAACTATCAGCCAAGTACAAGGATCCTGTGCTGAGGGATACTCTTCGATCGATGGTGGAACAAATGTGGGACAAGAGAGCGATAGAACTAGTACTGGATCAAAACTCCCCGGGGTTTTACAATCGCCTTTTTTCTGGTTGCGAAAGCCTCGGGAGGCTGGAGACCAGTACTGGACGTCAGCTCTCTGAACAAATTTGTTCAGAAGGAAAAGTTCTCCATGGAGACTTCTGCTTCAGTCCTAGCGTCATTACGACAAGGAGATTGGATGGGGTCTCTAGATCTCCATGGACGCTACTTTCACGTCCCGATCCACCCTTCATCGAAGAAGTACCTACCGTTTCATGACGGGGGGAAGGATCTTTCAGTTCAGAGCCTTGTGTTTCGGCCTGTCCACAGCTCCTCAGGTCTTCACAAGCCTGATGAAGAATGTGGCGAGGTTTCTTCACCTCAAAGGAGTAAATATCTCTCTGTATCTGGACGACTGGCTCATCAGGGCCAGATCAGAGAGACAGTGCTTGGAGGACCTAAAGTTAACGCTAGATTTGATCAAAGCGTTGGGATTGCTCGTGAACCTCGAGAAGTCTCAGCTGATCCCAGACAGGACCTAGTCTATCTGGGGATTCGGATGGATTCTCGGGGTTTTGGGTTTTCGAGTATTTCCTTCGCAAGAGAGAAATCGCAAAAGGGCGGTTTGCGGATAGTCTCTCTCTTCTTAGGGAAGCAACATACGTCGGCGAGGGAATGGTTGAGCCTTCTAGGGACCCTTTCCTCGCTAGAACAGTTCTTCCCACTAGGAAGACTGCATTTACGTCCGCTTCAATTCTTCCTCAAGAAGTCTTGGAGCTGGAAAAACGGCCGGACAGCTTTCGGACGTTTTTTTCCCATTCCAGTGGAGATAAAATCTCACCTGGAGTG
The DNA here is from genome assembly GCF_015104395.2 of Macrobrachium nipponense. Taxonomy (NCBI): domain Eukaryota; kingdom Metazoa; phylum Arthropoda; class Malacostraca; order Decapoda; family Palaemonidae; genus Macrobrachium; species Macrobrachium nipponense. The sequence continues at coordinate 42,521,097 of NC_061108.1, forward strand.
GTGGTTGCCCCCTCTGGAAGAGAACAAAGGGATCTCTCTAAAAACACAGAACCCAGACCTAGTGTTGTACTCCGACGCGTCGGAGAAAGGTTGGGGAGCGACATTAGGCTCAGAAGAGGTGTCAGGCACCTGGGAACCAGCACAGGTGACTTGGCACATAAACTGCAAAGAGCTCTTCGCCGTACATCTGGCTTGAAGAGTCTAGAACCTCTGGTGTCGAACAAAGTAGTGCAAGTAAACGTGGACAACACCACCGCACTTGCCTACATTCGGAAACAGGGGGGGGACTCACTCCTCGTTCCTTTACGAACTGACGAGAGACCTATTGCTTTGGACGTCTCACAGGAACATCTCCCTGCTGACAAGGTTCGTACAGGGAGTAAAGAATGTGAGGGCGGACAGACTCAGCAGGAGGAACCAGGTCCTTCATACAGAGTGGACCCTACACGAGGAAGTGTGTCTAAGTCTCTGGTCACTGTGGGGGACTCCTCATGTGGATCTCTTCGCAACATTCATTTCCAAAAGGCTGCCAGTCTTTTGCTCGGTCGTGGAAGACCCAAGAGCACTTATGGTAGACGCCTTCCTGCTAAATTGGTCTCGAGTAGACGTATATGCTTTTCCCCCATTCAAAATCCTGGGATTAGTAATGAAAAAGTTTGTGGCGTCAAAGGAGACGAGGATGACGTTAATAGCCCCCTTTTGGCCGGCCCAGGATTGGTTCACGGAGGTGGTAGAGTGGATCGTAGACTTTCCAAGATCCCTACCAAGAAGGACAGATCTCAGACAACCACACTTCAAGAGGTACCATCAAAACCTCCCCGCTCTCGCTCTGACTGCCTTTCGACTATCGAAAGACTTGTCAGAGCGAGAGGCTTTTCTCGCGAAGTGGCAAGCGCGATCGCGAGAGCACGCAGAACCTCCACTACGAAAGTATACCAATCGAAGTGGGAGGTGTTAGAAGGTGGTGTAGATCCAAGAAGTTGTCCTCCTCCACTACCTCTATAGCGGAAATTGCTGACTTCCTGCTATTCCTGAGAGAAAAATCTCATCTAGCCGTATCCACAATAAAGGGATACAGAAGTATGCTCTCGGCTGTATTCAGGAATAGAGGATTGGATCTGGCAGATAAATAAATATCCACGATCTCATAAGGTCTTTTGAGACTTCAAAGTCGAAGGAACCAGTACCTCCGAACTGGAACCTAGACGTAGTCCTCAAGTTTCTGTCATCGGAAAGATTCGAACCTCCTCATCTGGCATCGTTTAGAGACATCACCAGAAAATGCCTATTCCTATTATCTTTAGCTACGGCAAAGAGAATAGTGAATTACATGCTCTGCAGGATAAAGTCGGATTCAAGGGAGACTAGCTATTTGCTCGTTTAAGACCCTGTTTTTAGCTAAAAACGAGAATCCCACGAATCCCTGGCCTAAGTCATTCGAAGTCAAAGGCATGTCCAGTCTCGTAGGCAGAGAAGCAGAGAGGTCTCTATGCCCTGTTAGAGCTCTGAAGTTCTACCTTCAGAGAAAGCATCAGAGGGTGGGAGCTCTAGACAAGGTCTTTGGTGCGCGGTAAAAGACCCCACAAGACTGATGTCCAAGAATGCGCTGGCATCTTTGTAAGAAACGTCATTACAGACGCTCATAAGGTATGTTCCTGACGAACAGTTACAACTATTGAGAGTAAAAGCTCATGAAGTGAGAGCTGTAGCGACGTCTCTCTCGTTTCATAAGAATATGTCGCTTAAAAAAACATCATAGATACGACATTTTGGAGATGCAACTCAGTATTTGCATCTCATTA
>NC_061108.1:42523398-42540898 GCF_015104395.2 Macrobrachium nipponense
GTATCACAGGACTTAAATGTTTACACGGTATTTCGGGGGGGCTCAGCTCGTGTCCGGCCTATGAAGGATCCTTAATTATCATTTTTTATTTCTAGGTAAATTAATCTAAAATTACCAGAGAAAATAAAATTAAGAAATGGTCAGTTCAAAAACTGACTCGCTCACTCTTAAAAAGAATTGTGGGCGGTATGGTATAGGGGCGAGTGGAATCACTACCACGAGACATTCACCAATTAGAACTTCCACTCCAGAATCCCCTTAAGAGAGAGCTGATACCAACGGGCGATGCAGCCGCTACTACTACTACTAGAGGACGCACGACAGCCAGCGCCCCTAGCGGACATCCTTAATTATTAGCGCTAGCGTCCAGACGCATTATTTTTCTGTGCTGTGCTTATTCGGGATTTAATCCTATTCTTCACCATGGAAACGCTCTGCCAATTGCAAAACGGCTAAAGTTAAAGTAAATCCATAAGTAATGTTTTTACCACATTTTTATCTTCCGGGTACCAGTATTTTCCTCCTAATAGGGTCATATACGGTTTCCCGGTTGTCTCGTGGTGGCGCCATGCTGCCTCGTTAAGAATTCCCGGTCCTCCATAACTGGGACTTCTTATACTTATGGGCTTACTATATTACGTTCATTGTCTTTTACATCGAGTTTTAGCTAGTTTAGCCCCCCCTACCATCTCTCTTAGTTTGGTATTTAGGGCTATTATTATTATTCCTGCCCAGCATCCCGGCTCTTGCTCTTCATCGGCTATCACTGGCTCAGAGTAGGCTTCTGTTCTTGGAACAGTCTGCCTCCTCCTGGCTTCTTTCTCTTTTACTCAAAAGTGTCTTTTCCATCTTTTCGATGTAATATATATTTTTATTTAGGGTGTTAGGCTAGCCTAGGTGCATGTTCCTTGTATTGGTACAGCCTGGTTCACGTGGGCCCTCCCACGGTTGTGTTGCTCGCGGCCTAGGCCCACTTGCGGTCACGTGTTCCATTGCACCTTACCCTGCCCCTTGCCCTCCCTACCTGGTATAAGGGAGGTGCTGTGGGGGGACCCCTTGGTTGTCATGACAACCTCAGTCGCCTTCTCTCTCCCTCTCTGAGGTGGCCAGGGGTTTCCTCCTCAGCGGGGGGTTATAGGGCGACCACTCATGAGGTACCGGGTCTCCGAGCGGGTAGTCGTTTGAGGCGGGGAGGAGTAGGCCATCCCCCCCCCTCTCTCTCCTCCCGCCGTGTTACGCCGAGACCTTCCTCCCCCCTCCCCAGTTGCTCAGCCACCTTCCCTCGCTATAACGAAAAGGAGCCTTCCGTCGCACCGCCGGGGCACCTTTGGTTATAGATTACTGGCTCCGCCAGCGGGCGGGGTGGGCACTACTAGTGGTCGGTTGCTTGCCTACTATATCCTTACATCTCTCCCCCGCTACCGGAAGGGAGCTTGCTTCTTACCCGGCCACTCTTCTAGTAGACGGGTGGGGAAAGGTTTGTTATTATTGTTATTTTTAAGGATATCCCCACCCTAATTTTACGATGAATTGTTTAATTTTATTATTTATATATCTACCATCCCCGCCATTTTCCGTCGTGGTTTCCAATTACCACCACTCCTGGTTGGTTTCTTTTTGTGTCCCCGCCATCAGCGGAGCTATAGCCTAGGACACCCAACCAACCTTGTTACCACACGTATTATGGCGGGGCTCTGGTTTAATCTAACTTTATCGCTCCGGCACCAGCGGAGCAACTGTTAGGCTGTAAGTGTTTTCCCTGATACTCATGTATCTTTCCACTTACAGGCTACCAACTGTCAGGTCCCAGCGTGCAACGCGACGTTGTACGACCCCTGCGGCCACGATGAGTGCAGGTCTCACGCCCCTTGTGCCACGTCATTTAACGAGATGATCGTCTGGCACCCAGAAGCCTGCGCCATCTGCTACGACCTAGTCGGTCAGCTGGGAGAGGGGGTAAGTCCATGTTATAGGCTTCCTTATCATTTTACTAACACTCTTAGTCATAAGTTTGTTAACCCGTTCCGCCATTAGAAGCTCATCTCGCCCTTTCTTTCAGGCTACTGGTGTGAGGGAGGTCGCCCTCGCCACCCTGAAAGCGTGGGTGGGCGGCTTCGGGAAGAACGCCGCCAAAGGCCAGCCGTACATTCTGGACAAGAAGCTGGCCGTCCAGATCTTCCCTGCGGGCAAGTCAACTGGGTATGTTGACCCCCTTGTCCGCAGCCCCTCTAATAGCCTCCATCCAGCAAGATCTCCAGCAATCCTTTGGGGTCGTAGCTTCCCAGGAGTCGTCGGACGTCGCTGCCCTGGACCTAAAACATCGAGCCCATGGCGGTAGGGGCAGAGGATTTGTTGGTTGAGGTAGGTGTGTGGCGCGCCCAAGGTCTTTCCTTGGGTGCTCCTGGATCTTCTCCTGTCCCTTCTTCGAGCGCTTCTTTCCCAAGGCTTTGTGGGATCTGAGATCCCACCCGCTCTCACCCGCTCTCTCTGTACCCCCAAAGGTGAAGGTAAAGGGACAGAGAGAACCGAAGACTCTAGCTAAGACAACTTCTAGGAAGTCGTCTTCGTCTTCTTCGGCTAGGAAGTCTTCGACTTCCTACGCCGACGCGGTGAAAGCCAAGCCGAGTTCTTCTCACTCGAAGAGCTCTAGAAGCAAGGCTTCTAAGGAGAGGCTCGCGCTCCGCTGAGCCAATGCCTTCTCCTGCCCTCCTCCGCTTCCACTCCGGCAACGCCGGTGGGAGGAGCAGGACCTAGCACCTTTGATCACACTGCTTTCTCAGCAGTGGTGATGCAACAGGTGGGCGAGTTGGTTGGCTCGCAAGTCCTCCGCCCCTGGGGACGAGATTCGAGCAGATGTTCGCACAACTGTCGAGGCACTCTGTCTCAATCAGGCCAGTCCATACAAGATCTCTCTAACAGGGTTAGAAGAGAATGAGACCGAGTAGCTGGGCTCTCTCAGGTCCCTCTTCCAGTCTCCCCAGTGCCAAGCACTGGCATTCTCCAACTCCCGCCATACGACTCTCTGCCAGCTTTCTCCATGGAGAATCCATGGAGAGTAGCTGCCTACGCTCCTTTTAAAGGATGGGATGATCTCTATCCCGGAGTGTGGAACTCGGAGGATTGAGGACTTCGAGTTTTACCCTCCGGGTCTGACGCAGCCTTTCATCGGTTATGCTAGGCTGACTGTAACGGCTCTTACTAGGGAAGACAAGATCTCTAGAGAGTCTGTTCTATACAGTAGGGATCATGCCAGCGGGAATGGGTCACTGCCTTGAGGACTGGGAGTGCACGAACACTAAGCTCCAGGCCTATAAGAGTCCTTTACTATTTTTATTTTTCGCGACGGAAGAGGAGGCTTCTCTTCCGTTCGCCACGAAAATAGTAGAGAAGACCCTTCAGGCAGTCCCTCAAGGATGAGCCCATGCCACAGTTAAGGGAGGCGGAGTCTACTTCTCCGCTCTTCCCGGCTTTCGGAGAATTTGTGGGAGAAACTTGCCAGCTACGTTCACGCTGGTAAGCTCAAACCGGACTGCGCCATGGACCAGTTTCGGCCCGAGAAGCTGCCAAGGCTGCCTGATCCCTGATTCAGCAGAGTTCGACGCACGAACCAGGTTTTGGCAGGCCCTCAATTCTCTTATAATAACGGAAATGGCTGCTCTCCCTCAATGCCGGGACGAACCGCTGTTTAAGATCTTGGCAAAATCCCAGTTTCAGACGGTCCTAACAGATGCTTTCGACTTCTTCCAAGCTAGAGGAATTGCCGAAAGCACGTTCTGCAGGAGTGCACTAATTAGGCACGAGCTAATAGACCTCTTGGCTCTAGCATGTGGGGAGCGGATCTTCTTCCCAGATCGCTGTTAATGAAGTACAACACGAGGCTGCTAGGCTCAACCAGAGCCTTAGAGCTAGGTGGGGTATTTCGTCAAAGAGGAAACAAGAATCCGTCCCACACTGCTGGTAAGAAACCAAAGAAGGCTGGTAAAAGGTTCCAGCCGAATCAGAAAACACCAGCAACAGCCAGCAATTGTGCAGGCCTGTCCCGGTTACCCAACAGGGACAACCTGCTAGTTTCGAAAAACAGAATCAGCCCATCCTCCTGTTGTCTCCTCAATCACAGCGTCGACCTCCTACGCAATCTCGCCGGCCTTCAACCCTACATTTGAGGCTCAAGCTACAAACAAACCGAAGAGGTAGGGCGAGGGAGGTTACTTTCGCCAGCGTGGCGCCGGAAGGGCGACAAGGAGCAGCAGTTCAGAGGAGGGACGTGGTGGGTCAACCCGCCATCAACAATGAGGCTCCCCAGCAGGTAGGGAGGGAGGCTGTTCCTCTTCCGCCACGGGTGGGGGTTCAGCAATTGGGCACAGAGCATAGTGTCCAAAGGATTGGGTTGGAGTTGGATCAAAGATCCGCCTCCAATCAAATCATTCCACCAAATACCATCAGAGGAATGACAGATTTACCGCGGAGGGGAACTCCTTCAGAAAGGAGCTATTTGCCGAGAGTCAAGCATCTAAAAATTTCAAGGTCGCTTATTCAGCGTGCCAAAGAAAGCTCAACAAAAGAAGGGTAATCTTAGACTTGTCAAAGCTAAACTCTTTCATTCGTTGCGACAAGTTCAAGATGCTTACCCTCTCGCAAGTAAGGACCTTACTTCCGCGTGGAGCCGTCAACATGCTCCATCGATCTTACAGACGCATACTATCATATCCCTATAGCCAGGCACTTCCGCCCCAATTCCTAGGATTCAGGCTAGGAAATCAGACATTCTCATTCAAAGTGATGCCCTCGGTCTGAATGTAGCCCCCAGGGTATTCACGAAAATAGCAGAAGTGGTTGTACAGCAATTGAGAACTCAGGGAATCATGGTAGCAGCATACCGCGACGATGGTTGATCTGGGGCACCAAAAACCGTCGAGGATGTCTCGAAGCCACCAAAAAGGTAGGTTTTCACTTTCTGGAACATCTGGGGTTCCAGATAACAAAACGAATCCAGACTTACCCCGGAGTCTCGTTTTCAGTGGCTGGGAATCCAATGGGATTTTGTCTTCCCACAATCTGTCATTCCAGTGGCCAAACGGAAGGAAATAGCAAAAATCTGTCAGCAATTTCTCAATGCAAACAACATCAAGGAGAGAAACCAGGAGAGAATTCCTAGGTCCCCTTCAGTTTGCTTCGGTAACAGATATCCTCCTGAAAGCAAGGCTAAAAGATTTTAATCGAATTTGGCGATCGAGAGCAAACACCAAATCTCGAGACAAGTGTCAGTAATAACCCCACAGATCCTCCGCAATCAACTCCGTCCATTGGTCATAAAGTAAAGAACTAGCCAAGAAGTAACCCCTTCAATATTCCCTTCCAGTGTTAACCATTCACCACGGATGCTCCCTGTCCGGCGTGGGTGGGGGGGATACTCTCAGTTCAAACAGGTTCAGGGGACTTGGTCAGTTCAATTTCGCCAGCTTCACATAAACGTTCTTTGAAGCAATGGCAGTATTTTCTTACCTGAAGACGACTGCTTCCCCCGAAGAAGTCTCATCTAAGGCTAGTTTTTGGACAGTGCAGTGGTAGTTCATTGCATCAACAGAGGAGGGGTCCAAATCCAAGCATGTGAATCATGTCTGATAGCCATCTTTCTTTTGCCCTAGCAAAACAAACACAAATGATCTGTCTGCCACTCAACATGGCAGGGGTAAGAAATGTGATAGCAGTACGCTCTGTCCCAGGTCAGTTCCTCTGGAATCAGAAATGGTCTCTAGACGACGGGGTCATTTCCAGTGGAATAAGCCTGAGAGTCCAAGTCTCCAAGTGGATCTCTTCGCATCACAAGCGAACCACAAGCTCCCCTTTGGCTATGTGGGCCCCCAACCTGGACCCTCTGTCTATGCCCACGGACGCCCTGTCGTGGATTGGAATCAGTGGAGGAAAATTTATATGTTTTTCAATCCAAGTGAATCTTCTCTTGAAAGTCCCTAAGCAAACTAAGGTCTTTCAAAGGGATAGTAGCTCGATTGCACCGGACTGGCCCAAGAGCAAAAACTGGTATCCTCTTCTTCTGAAATTGGGCCTCCGACCTCAACGGATCCCCAATCCCAAGCTATCACAATCAGTAACAAATGAGGACTGTGTTCGCTTCCTCAGGAATTCTCCAGACCCCTAACTTTATGGACTTCATGAAAGTTTGCGGCTATAAAGATGCTAATATTGATCCACAGAATATTCTCTTCCTAGAATCAGATAAGAGAGAGTCAACCATTAGACAATATGACTCAGCTGTTAAAAAATTAGCATCTTTCTGAAAGAATCGAACACTACAACCATGACAGTTAATCTAGCTATATCCTTTTCAGATCCTTGTTTGAAAAAGGTTTAGCAGCTAGCACTATTACCACTATAAATCGGCTTTGAAGAAGATCCTTTCAAGTAGGTTTTCAGATAGATCTGACTGAATCTTATTCACGTCTATCCCTAAAGCCTGTGCTAGACTTAGACCTTCTCAAAGGCCTACTGCAGTTTTCATGGTTCTTAAATGATGTCCTCAAACTAGCTTCAGATACTGACAAAACTCGTCTTGTACATTCATAATGCTCCTGAGAAAGACATTATTCTTATTAAGCCTAGCTTCAGGAGCTAGAATTTCAGAACTGTAGGCTCTATCCAGGGATGCGGGTCATGTGGAATTCCTCCCATCAGGAGAAGTTCTACTTGCTCCGGATCGTAGCTTTTTAGCCAAAAATGAGGATCCTCTTGCAAGGTGGGCCCCTTGGAAAAGTTATCCCACTTCCCCAGGATCCTCTCTGCTGCCCAGTATCAACTCTTAGAGCCTTTCTATCTCGTACTTCATCAAGATCCTCAGGTGCTCTCTTCATGAGAGAAAAAGGTGGTACTTTGTCAGTAAAAGGTATTAGGCAACAAATCCTTTACTTCATTAAACAAGCCAATCCTGATTCATTCCCAAAAGCACATGATATCAGGGGGAGTAGCCACCTCAATTAATTACTTTCAACATATGAACTTTGAGGATCTTAAAAAGTATACTGGATGGAAATCCCCGACAGTCTTTAAAACGTCATTATCTAAAGTCCTTGAATCTTTAAAATTTTCAGCAGTAGCGCGGGAAACATTGTTTCCCCTGATACTGTATAGTAGTCGTAGTACAGATCCAGGTCTCCTTTCTACCTACATCATCCAACATGCCTCACCCTATCGCCATGCTACTCGGATATCCTAGCCTTAGCCGCTGAATCATATAGTGGATTGTCCCTTTATTATTTTTTTGCTAGGGACATCCACACTTGTACTGATGGTGTACAGTGTACCTACCCTTATTTTTATGCAATAGGGTAGGACACAATGTGTTTGTATATTTGTAAATATTTTCAAGTAAATCCCTTTTGTTTATATTACACTGCATCATTGTAATTTACTGTGATTACTGTTTTTAAGTACTTTAAATTACTAACGTTCTGTTATATTACTGTTTAGAATAAGTTAGTTTAAGTACTTAGTTTGTATGCTGTAATTGATTTACTTATATTATATCCATCATTTTACAACTGCTTTTCATTTGCCTTCCTTTTTTTTTTTTTTTTTTTTTTCCCATCTTGTCTGTTTCTCTGGTACTCTTTCATAGCCGACACGAGCTGAGCCCAGAAAAGGGATTTTGACGAAGGAAAAATCTATTCTGGGTGATTGGCTCGTGTCGCCCTATGAAAACCCACCCTAGTTTGTTTTCCCCCCCATGCAGGACAAGATGTTCATAGATTAAGGATGTCCGCTAGGGGCGCTGCTGTCCGTGGCGTCCTCTAGTAGTAGTAGTAGCGGCTGCATCGCCCGTTGGTATCAGCTCTCTCTTAAGGGGATTCTGATTGGAAGTTCTAATTGGTGAATGTCTCGTGGTAGTGATTCCCACTCGCCCCTATTACCATACCGACACTTCTTTTAAGAGTGAGCGAGTCAGTTTTACTGACATTTTCTTAATTTTATTTTTCTCTGGTAATTTAGATTAATTTTACTAGAAAGAATGATATAAGGATCCTTTCATAGGGCGACACGAGCCAATCACCAGAAATAGATTTTTCCTTCGTCAAAATCCCTTTTTTAAATCATGCAGCATTATAAAGAATGACTTTGGATGATAGAAAAATAAAAAGAAGAAAATAAATCTGGATTCATGAAGCATTCAAAAGTCACAGATTTTCCAATCCAGAAGTTCACAAAGTAAACAATGCTCACTGACATGTACTGACAGAAAACATTTTATATGGGGAGAAAAGATATACAAAATGGGAATTCACCAAAGAAAAAGTTAAAACTAGGAGGAACAATTTCAACTTGTGACCATGTCTGTTTGTATTTCGGAATATTTGCTATTTAATATACACTGCTTATGAATTGCTAGTTTATTATATTACACTTATTACTTGATTATGAACAGTAGTAGTACATAGTTAGGGTAGGTATGCCTATCATGATGAAGTTATTGAAAAAAATATTTTTCTGCTAAAGTGTTGTATTTTTGGGCAATTTTTTTGTTGAGTAAAATGCAATTATATTATACTCTTATCGCACACTAGAATGGTATGTACTATTCATTTCTCTCGATATTATACATAATTTTGTGTAAGTCTGCACAGGTTAGCCATGGGCTATTGGCGCAGTTAAACACTTGATTCTTCCTTATAAAGTGAAAAAATGACTTGTATATTTATGAAAAAATATGAAAACCGATAATATAAAAATCTACAATTACCAAGAGTAAATACCTTTTTAGTACAACATTTCATTGAATATCAATGACTGAAACTATTTATTATTCAGTTAAAATTAACTATATCAGTACAATAATTTTCCATACTACACTATTATTCCCCTATTTCCTTGTCAGTATCAAAATCTGAAAATAGTAAACTTACAAAGTCCTCAAGAAGGTTTTTTGTATGAAAGTATTGGCAAATAGTGGAGCTCCCTCTAAAGATGCTTCAAGGAACACCTCCTCCTCCTCCCCCTCCATCCAATCATCTCAGTTATGGTCATAGTCTCCATCTTTGCTGAAATATGGGAATAAAAAAAAATTATAATTTAAAATAACACATATGCACACCAGACATCAATGTTATATGAAAAATTGCACAAAAATACCATTTCCATGATAAAATTGTTTCATATATACTAACCAAGTACTTACACAGCTATATTTTCCACTTGCGTGGCAGCTTTAAAAATTGTGGTAGCGCTTCTTTTGTTTTTGTAGATGTGACTACCCTGCCCACTATCCGGGAACAACAGGAACAAAGCAGAAGAAATAACTTCTTTTTGTGCCTTTAAGTCCATGAGAGGGGAGGAGGGAGGGCTACAATCTGAAATTACTTGTTAAGTACATATGAAAAAATTTTATCATGAAAATATGTTTTCCATATAAGCAACTTACCAAGTAATTACACAGCTGAATCCCACATTGATATGAGGTGGAATAATAAATTAATAGGGCTTAGTTTTCCAGACCTCTGAGTCTTAAGTAGACTCTTCTCGGCCTGGTTCTCAGGGATTAATCCTGAGGAAGAAGAAAAAATCTAGACTTTATTTAAGAAACCTGTCTTATTTAAAAAATTTATGATGTTGTTAATTGAAAAAACTTTGCTTTCAGCAAGAATACATTTCATTTTTGAATTCTGTAGATAAATTCATCTTTGTTGGGTTTAATTTGGGCATTCAACAAGTAAATGCTGCACTGTTATGGGTGTTTGACATCTATTACACTTTAGTGGGTCAGCATGTGGTGTTGACATCAAGTGACCATGTGAGAATCTTGTGTGTCCTATATGGAGCCTTGTTAGGATTACCTCTTTTGATCTCTCTTGTTGTGAAGATGTCCTCCATGCATACACTTCAGTTTTTTATATTTTCAAGTTTATTTGCGGTTGGCACTAAGGCCCATTCTCTTTTCCAATCTTGGTATATCAATGGTTTGACAGATGTTACCCAGTCTGACACTGGGGCATGTGTAATTAATGGAGGGATAGTGCAGGCTCATTTGGCAGCTGAGTCTGCATTTTCATATCCTTTTATTCCTACGTGTGCTGGAATCCAACATAGTATTTCTATTGATAATCCTGATCGGAGGAGTTGATGAATTTTCATTTATATTTCTTGTACTATTGGTTTACTGATTTATAATGTCTTATAGCATTTACAGCACTACGTGAGTCACTGAAAATAATAGAGACACTTGCTTTTGCCACAGATATCATATCAAGAGCCATTTGTATGGCCGTGACTTCGGCAGTAAATATTGATGATATTAAAGGTAGGCTTCTTTTGATTAACATATTTTTCAAATATGCAGATGCCCCTAATCCTACATTATTTTTGGAGCCGTCTGTATATACCATGAATTTGTCTCCTTTTCTTCTAATGTGCTCCAAAGCATGTTGGCGGTACATTTCTGTACTTGTCATTTGCTTTTTAAGCAGGTACGACAGGGAGGTACATATCTTTATTCGTTTTAACATCCATGGTGGTGACAATTTACTGGTGGGTGAAAAATTGGGATTTATGTTATTAAAGTTCATCAAGTATTTAGCTCTTTTTGGGAAAGAGCTAGTACTGTTAACTTCTGTTGCTGGATTATAATTTTGAAAGCAGTCAGCTGCAGGAGATGATCCTGCTTGCAGTGAAAGACCTTTTCGTATTGCTATCAAATTACGGTGATGTTTCAAGGGCAACACACCTGCCTCTACCAGAAGCGAGCTTGTTGGGGACGATCAGAATGCTCCTGTGCACAATCGCATCCCTTCATGGTGCACTGCATTGAGAGTTTTTAATGCCTATTCTGAGGCGGATGAATACATTGGACAGCAGTAATCTATTGTGGATAAGGACTGTTGCCTTATATATCATTAATAAAATGTCTCACTTTGCTCCCCAATTTAGTGTGTGATAACTTTTTCAATGTGGCAAGGCTTTGATGCCCTTGCTTTAATGTATTTGATGTGCTCTTTTTCATTTAAATGTTGATCAAATATCACTCCTAGGATATTTGATTTTGTACAAAATTGTATTTCAGTGCTATAAATTGATTGATTGATTGATACTATATTAATCTAGCATCGTGACAACTAGGTCATTGATGCCGAACTATATATAAAAAGACCCCTATAAATTTTAATAATAATAATTTAACAGAATTATTTTAAAATATGATAAATTTAAATCCAATTGAATTTGTCCAACTACATATATTTGAAATGGCAGTATTGAGAACTCTCTGAGCATGTCTCAAATTGCTACTCGTATAGTAAATAACAAAGTCATCAAAATATAAACTGTTTTTTACACCACTTGCTAGAGAACTCTTCTTGAACGACGTTATGTTTGCATGGCCTCCTTAACTCCTTCAGGTCATCCGTTGTAAGCTCCTCTTGGTGCTTCTCGAGAAGGTCATTGATGTTGTCCTCATTGACAACCAGCCCCATGGACTTGCCGAGTGCAACGATCTCGTCAAGATCTGGTTGTGAAACAGTTTCAGGATCGTCACTGTTTCTAAATCTGCATCAGCTTCGCCCACGTTGAATCCCTCGAAGTTTCAGGTGGATATGGCATCAGGCCAGTTTCCTCCACAAAGAATTCAGGTTCGCCTCGAAACCCTCCTGCGCCAAGCTTGATCAATGAGTTGGATGAATATGATGACATCGAAATGCTCCTTCCAAAATTCACACAAGGTGAGGTTTGTGGTATCGGTGATGTTGAAACAAAATCTCTTAAAAAGATGTTTTGTATAAAGCGTCTTGAAGGTTTGGATATCACTTGCTGGTCCATGGGCTGGAGGAGAGGGGTGGTGTTAGGTGGAATATAAAGAACCTTGATGAAAGAAAACTCTGCTAGGATACCTTCCTTGAGGCCAGGGGTAGGGTAAGCATTGTCCAACAACAGCAGACATTCAGAGGGAGGCACTTCTCTTCCAAGAATTTCTTCACTGTCGGGCAGAAAACACAGATTTACCCACTTGGTGAACAAAAGTCTCGTTACCCAGGCTTTCGCATTAGCCTCCACATCACCGGAAGCTTCTCCTTTAGCACTTTGTGGGCCTTGAAGGTTCAAGGAGTCTCCGAATGATACACAAGTAGGGGCTTCTCCTTACAATCCCACTGGCGTTAGAGCAAATTGCAAGAGTAAGCCTGTATTTCATAGGCTATGCCCAGGTAGCTTCTTCTCTTCCTCCGTGATGTATGTCCCGACAAGGCATTTTTAAAAAAAAAAATGGCCAGTCTCGTCACAGTTGAAGACTTGCTGAGAACTGTAGCCTTCCTTGATTGTCATCTCGTCGAATGTCTTAATAAAGGCTTCGGCCACTTTCATGTCTGAGCCAGTAGCCTCCCTATGCCACACCACCGAATGGATGCGTCTGTTTACGGAATTTATCAAACCAACCCCGAGAAGCCTTGAAGTTTGGGGTTGCCGTCGATGTCCTTTCTCCTCCGTCGTCTTCGGCCTAGGCACTCAGATCACCGCTGGCCTTCTGGCAGATTGCCGTCTCGGTTATTGTATCGCCAGCAATTTCTTTGTCTTTAATCCATACAAGAAGCGAGCCTCTCCATCTCATCATGCATGTGGCTCCTCTTGTTGGACAAAATAGTCACGCCCTTGGAAAGTGTAACTGCTTTGATGGCTTCCTTCTGCTTAAGGATGGTGCCTATCGTCAACGGATTTCGGCCGTATTCCTTAGCAATCACACTCAACCGCATGCCAGCTTCATACTTTTTAATCATCTCCATCTTTGTCTCCATAGAAAGCATCCTCTTCTTTCCGTGAACTCTTCAGCAACATTCTTGGGACCCATCGCTATTAATATAAGTAATTAAGTTCACACACAACACGATAAAGTAACTTACTACAAAGAAAGCGAAATCACTGACAAGAATTTACGTTAAAACAAAAAACTATATCTATGTGAACGAATGAATTCCATGTGCGTACAATAACACTGATGCGACGAAATGGTCGAAGGATGCCTTTACGTAGAGGCATGATGGGACAGATGCTGACCAATAGTAAGCACGGATCTTACAGCAGTGACTAGCATCAGGAACCAATGGGAGAGCGGGAGGATGGTGGCGAGTCTACTCAGTTGGCGGGGCGCGAGTTTTGAAATTGTTCTTGGCGGCCCGGGCGAATTTTGGTTACAGTACACACACCCTTCGCAACCTGAATTATTTTCATACACAGAAGCAAAAAGATCTTTGTCTTTGCTTCCGTAACCTTAGATTTCGCGTGATGGGCTATAGTCAAACTCAGCCTTTTTGGCCACTAAGGCGCTGCCCGCATTAAGCCTGGATTTTCCGCACAGTTGCCACAATTCTATAAATACGCCACGACAGTGACGACGAAATGTGTTTTATATTTTTTATACTAACTAATATATAATAACTTACTCTGTCATAATAAAACTTCATTTGTTTAGGAATGACTAAGTTTTTGATGGGAGAATTGATATTATTAAAAATGTTTTCCTGAGATTTGACAACATCGCTGCACTGTCATTGTGCTCTATGGCCACCTCTCTCCGTCTCCGGACACCGGAAACATCTCCCTACTCCTCGCTGCCCCCGCCTGCATAGTCAAGCAAAAGGAAATAAAATTTACATTGTAAATCGGTACTTTTTAGATGAAAAGGCCAGCGGTGCACCTTTGTTACCATTCATTCAATCTCTTGCTCGGACAGCCAAAGCCACCAAAGCAAGTGAAAGGACTGTTAGAAGGATTTGCAGCAAACCAAACCAAGAATGGTGGTTAGAGGCTGAACACAAGAAACCTGTATTCCATTCACCAACAAAAACTCAGCCTGCAACAGTTACTAATTTTGATGACTTTGAAAGTGTATCCTAAGAACTGTATTGGCATTTTACGAGAGAAGTGAAATCCCTACTCTCAACAAAGTCAAGGAAGAGCTGAATGAGAAAATATCTTACAATGGTAGCATTGAATCACTTTGAAGAGTCCTGTTGCAGATTGGCTTCCGATTTTCTAAAGTTGATGGCCATAAGTTCCTTATGGACGACAAGATGTTGGTGTTGCTCGCACAAGATTTTGAGATAGATGCGGCATGTCAGACAGTCCTTCGAAAACTTTGTTTTTCTAGACGAAACCTGGGTCAATCCAAATTACACTGTTGCAAAGTGTTGGACCGACACAGCCTCAAACAAGTAAGAGGAGGTTAAAGCCACCTACGGGAAAAGGAAATCACCTCAATCCATTCTTCATGCAGGAACGAAAGAAGGCTTTGTCGAGAATGCCGAATTATTTTTCCAAGCAAAAAATGATGGTGATTATCACAAGCAGATGAATGTTGCAGTTTTCAAGCAATGGTTTAAAACCCAGTTGTTACCCAACATCCCCCCGAAGTCTGTAATTGTGATGGACAACGCATCATACCACTCGATGGTGCTTGAAAAAACCCAACAAAATCTTGGAGAAAGGAAGCAATAAAGGACTGGCTTATTAAGAAGGGTGCAACATCTACGTGATGACATGCTGAAAGTGGAGCTCTCTGAAAACCTCACAAAAAAATTACTAATGGAAAGAAAACTTACGTGATTGACACACTTGCTTCAGAGGCAGGAGACATAAAGTTGTACGACTACCCCCATTCCACAGTAGTACAACCCGATAGAGCTTATATGGGCGCAAGTAAAAACTTACATATCCAGGAGAAATACATTCAAAATTGCTGAACTTAAGCATTTAGTCAAAGATGCTTAAAACACTGTGACAGCAGAAAACAGGAAGCAGGCAATAAAACTTCAAGAACAAGATGCGAAAACAAGACATAGCAGTGAGCGATTATAATCATTCGTCATTAACACTGAGGACAGCTCAGACGACGAATCTCCTGATTAAACAGCATGGAGAGGATTAGGCCTACTGGGGAGACCTCTATAAAAAAAACGTGCCTTGACTTTTACCTCCCTGTGAGAGAGAGAGAGAGAGAGAGAGAGAGAGAGAGAGAGAGAGAGAGAGAGAGAGAGAGAGAGAGAGAGAGAGATGGAGAGAGGAGAGAGAGAGAGAGAGAGGTGGGGCAGAAGTACCTGGGTAGACGTGGCAACGGTGGGGAAAATCCCTGGTATACTCGACCAACGTCTTAGTGGCCAAAAAGGATGAGTTTGGACCATAGTCCACAAATTAATATATTTTGGGTGATTACAGTTCCAATTAGAGGTATGATTATCTGATGCGCAGACTGCAACATATTGCCTTGTTATGGCATTTTTTCTTTGTACCTTGAGCACTGTACAATGTAGTGGTTTTGGAACGAAAAGGACGAACTTCTCTATTTTGTCCAAGAAATTTTATTTTGGCAATGTTGACATTTTATTCTGTCTTTCCTACTTGAAAAATTGAGTATACTATTTCTAGATTGTGAATATTGTTATATCACAATAATGGAGTCTAGCAGTAGCTGTTTTGAAGGAAGCTCCTGCTCGCTATTGGGTAGGATGGACTGTACCCTGTGCATAATTCAATGTTTCATGGCTTGTAATTGTTACTTCTATATATTATTTTTTCTGTTATACTTAAAAAGGCAGTGGACTGCTTTTATTGGTACTTGGATTAGCCATTCATTGTCCTTGATGTGTCTATGTTGGATATATGTTAAGTAATTTGTTTTCTAGTATCGCAGCTGAGATTTTGTTGTCCAGCTTGAGGACTAGAGATCTTGACCAGTTAGCTGGTCGAAAGAGGTCATCAAAAAATAAAAGTACCAATGTGGAATTAAGTCGGTAATTTTTGTTTCTCTTTGGTCCTTCTTTTATGTATGTTGCTTGTCTATTATGATTTTTATATTTTTCTGTATTGTTGGGAGGATTACTATTTGTCTCTAATTCAGAATATTGTTCATCATATATGGTTCCATTCTTTCGATACTGGAGTTTACCAATTTATTTTTGTTTCTTTTTTTATTTATGCACCCTAATTGGTTTTCTGGCTCTGCTACTTCACTTGGAACAGGGTGTTTCTTTGTATTATTTATAGTATTTTCACTACTTGAGGCAGTACCAAAGAAATTCAGGAGTGATGTGCCAATAGTCAACAACTGTGCCAGAGTTTTTCCACCATGGGGCCCATGGGTACTCAAATAATTTAGTTCATATTCATAAATTTGAGAAAAAAAAAAAAAATCTTTGAAAAGATATCATTGGCCCTTCGCGAAGTTAAATCTTCCGCCAATCCGCCCTACCCCAAAAGGGGGGGGGGGATGGCGTAACATGATTAGTATGGCCCAAGTGTAAGCATAACCCATTTGCTAAGACTAAGAGTATATTACGATAATACAATTATCCCCATCCTAATCACATTATGGGTAAACTAGATAGAATACTGAGAGCTCTATTCCTAGAACCAGGGGCCCCCTGGAATCTGTGGTCCAGGTCCACAGAATAGTCCCCGCCTGAAAAACAGGTCCGAAACATTGTAGGTAGATGATGGATCTACCACAGTACTCACTATTTAGCTTCGGATTTAACTTCACGTTAAGCCATGATATGTTTTTTCTCATTCAATTGCTTTAGAAAATTTTTTGGCAAAAATGTTAAAGTCAACAGAAGTTAACTCAAAAATATAATGTTATATGGGACTCTTGGGTTCGAACCTAGGAAGAAATTCCCGAGGTTCGAGAGCCCCCACACCACGTCAAGTGGTCCCAAAATGAAGGGGATGACGTGGGATACATGGACATATTCTACTCCAAAAGGTTCAGACATGAAAATTAATTGGAAATAGAGACTTTGCTAGCACTGATATAATGCTTGTTTCCTTATCTGGTAATAGAGCTACTGCAGGTAATTACTGCCTCTAGGCAGTGCACTTCTTGACCTGTAGCAAAGTGGTGGAATAGCTGTGAGGCACCTCTACTTTCAAGTGGGGAGCTTCGGAGCTAAGGGACAATTCCGAAGACTCGAAAAGCAAAACAATCATTTGCCCTTGCTCTGGGCACAGTACCAAAAAATCCATAACCAGACAACACTGTCACCTACACTGAAATAAAATTAAAAACCACCACCCATCCACTAAAAAACTGGTGGGCAGTCCAGGTACTACAAAGTATGCACCACCCAGGCTCCCCAATGACTCAACACCCAATTTCAAGGCGAAGAGATCAGAGAAAAAGTTATGTCAATGCATTTTGCGTTATAAGAAATGTAATGAAGACAAGAGTACCATAGCCCCAGACGTGTAGGATAACTTGAAAGATCATACCCACCAATGGTTAGGACTTGATCCATTTAGTACAGTCTATGCTGATGTTCAGTAGGAAGAAGGACCCAATAATTGTGTCTTTCACAAATTGTATAAGTTGCAATTATTCAGTCACTGGGGACTGGAACTGGCTTTGAAAAGAAAGAGAAAGGAAACTAGCAAATAAATTAATTCAGGGGATTTTTGTTGTGTACTACCTACAGAAGAGAGTGAAGGACCGCAGATGGAGCGAGGATAATTCAGTTCACGA
>NC_061108.1:42547137-42549637 GCF_015104395.2 Macrobrachium nipponense
ATCACACAAAAAGCATACATCCCTGTAAGGGAGAGAGAGAGAGAGAATTATTAGTTATTTTGTGATATCATTTAATCTTATTAAACTTACTAATACAGTATTGATCAATATTAATATTTTAAAATCAGTAAATCATTTTTGTATCATTAAAATGTATTTAGGCATGAAAATAACATCAAAATACACTAATTAGTGATTATTTATCGTGGAAAATCCCGCAAATAGGTGAATTCACTGCAAATAATGGTTAGATAAGGTCCAGAAAAAAATCCGCTAATCAGTGAGTCGGCGAATCCGGAGTACGTGAATGCGGGGGCCCCACTGTATACTATATAGTATATGTCTGGTAAAAATATTCTGTTATAACAGAATTCCCTAATAAAAGGAGCCCATAAAAACACCAAAATATAGAGAGAGAAATGCTATATTTCAGAGACTGCCATCTCCCTCTTCAGGTAGGTGAATGAGAAAGATACAGAAAAGGTGGTGTTTATACCAAGAGGTCCATCCACAGGTTAGTCAATTTAGGTCACTCCCGCTGATAATCTTCCTTTAATCTTCTTTAGGGGGCCGGCCAGCTAATGCCATTTTTAAAGGACAGGACTTTGATATTCATACCACTTAATAAGGTGACTTGGGACATCTCCAAACTGCATATGATTTTCGCTTCTGGCCTTGGTTTTATGATGCCAGGGCGATTTATCCCAAAAATAAACATTTTTCAAATTCTATCTCCTCCCTTGATATTTGATAACTAACATATATAGACCTGATGTAGACCTCCAATCAAATTAGTTTTTTTTCTAAAAGTAATTTTTTTGCTAGATATGAATTTTTCATTATGGTAAAAGAATAAACCCTATAAATCAGGAAAAAAAAATTTATAAAAAAAGACAAAACAAAAATTGGAAAAAAGGGCTTTATTTGATTGTTCTATAATGTCTTTCTGAGTTACATACCAAATTTCAGTATTTTAGCTTTAAAACTAAGTGAGAAGATAGATTTTGAAGGTCAATATGTATAGTTTTGAGATACGGCTGTTCAAAGTTTTCCTTTGTATTTTTATAAAGACAATGTTAATAAATAATGATTAGTATAAATGCATATTTCTATTTTGGGTATTAATAAACCAAAACTATGTTATTTATCATAATTTAATCATAAATGATGATCCCTTTGCTCATATTGAAGCTTGGGGCACTGCGTCAGGCAAGACGGAGCACTCCTTCCTAGGCACCTCTCTCTCTCTCTCCCTCACTAACTCGGATTATTACAGTGAATTTTCTTCTTCTGTATGTTAGCGATATGTTTTCCTTGTATATTCTTCTTTGGCATGATGAAATTCTTGCCAAAATTAAGATAAACACATAAAATCATGAGAGTGTCAGAGGTGAAACTCGAAGGTGTACTCTCTTTTTACAAAGACAATGTTAATAAATCATGATTATTATGAATTTCATATTCCTTTTTGGGTATTAATAAACCAAAGCTATGTTATTTATCATAAATGAAGATCCCTTTACTCAAAGACCGTATCCTGGGGCACTGCACGACGTGTGCATCAGGCAAGACAGGGCGCGTTCCTAACTATGCACCCCTCCCTCCTCTCTTTTCACTAACTACGCTAATATCCTGTATATTATGATATTCTGTAATCATATTACAACAAATTTTCTTTGTCTCTTTGTCTATATGTTAGCGAGATGTTTTGCTAGTCTTTTCCTCATTGGCATGATGAAATTCTTGCCGAAACAGATAACATACGTAAAAGCAAGCGAATGTCAGAGGTGAAACTCGAACGTGCACACTACAAGAGGCTTCTCCTCGCACTGGAAACTGACTAAGTTCCCTCCTGCCGCCTCATGGAATCTCTACAGATGCCGTTGCTCACAATTTCTTTGACAATAATGCATGGATCAATGTTTTTGGCTTATTGAGTTATGTTTACTTATTACCCTGTAACTATGAAAGTAAGAGGAATTTTGACGAAATATTTTGTATACGTATTCTCCATTGCCAAACAAAGCTCCATGAATTTTTTCATGACTGCATTTCTGGGCTCAGCCCGTGTCGCTTTGTGAAATATCCCTTCAGTTCATATTTCTAAGGTAAATAATGCTAACATTACCAGAGAAAAATAAAAGAGGGGGATGTCAGAGTATCCTGACTCACTCACCCTAAATAAAAAGAGGGTGTCGGTATGGTACTGGGGCGAGTGATACCACTACCACGGACCTCTTGTCATTTAGACCTCTCCTCCACCAAAATCCCCCTGCTAGAGAGAGCTGGTACACAGCCCGCGCCAGCAACTACTACTACTTATTCCCCCACGCTAACACCAGCACCTCTAGTGGCCATCCTTTCCGTTAGCGACACCTTGCCTGCACACGCTTTTTTCTCTCTTGTGTTTTGTGCTTTTGATTTGGATTCTACTCATCATTATGGAATTCCAAGCCATCGCCGCAGCTAAGTTAAGTACTGCCTAAGAGTTACAGGTAAT
>NC_061108.1:42554637-42563155 GCF_015104395.2 Macrobrachium nipponense
GAACCTCGGGAATTTCTTCCTAGGTTCGAACCCAAGAGTCCCATATAACATTATATATTTTTGAGTTAACTTCTGTGGACTTTAACATTTTTGCCAAAATTTTCTAAAGCAATTGAATGAGAAAACATATCATGGCTTAACGTGAAGTTAAATCCGAAGCTAAATAGTGAGTACTGTGGTAGATCCATCATCTACCTGACAATGTTCGGACCTGTTTTTCAGGCGGGACTATTCTGTGGACCTGGACCACAGATTCCAGGGGGCCCCTGGTTCTAGGAATAGAGCTCTCCGTATTCTATCTAGTTTACCCATAATGTGATTAGGATGGGGATAATTGTATTATCGTAATATACTCTTAGTCCTAGCAAATGGGTTATGCTTACACTTGGGCCATACTAATCATGTTATGCCATCCCCTTTTGGGGTAGGGGCGGATTGGCGGAAGATTTAACTTCGCGAAGGGCCAATGATATCTTTTCAAGATTTTTTTTTTTTCTCAAATTTATGAATACTGAACTAAATTATTTGAGTACCCCTGGGCCCCATGGTGGAAAAACTCTGGCACAGTTGTTGACTATTGGCACATCACTCCTGAATTTCTTTGGTACTGCCTCAAGTAGTGAAAATACTATAAATAATACAAAGAAACACCCTGTTCCAAGTGAAGTAGCAGAGCCAGAAAACCAATTAGAGTGCATAAATAAAAAAGAAAGAAACAAAAATAAATTGGTAAACTCCAGTATCGAAAGAATGGAACCATATATGATGAACAATAATTCTGAATTAGAGACAAATAGTAATCCTCCCAACAATACAGAAAAATATAAAAATCATAATAGACAAGCAACATACATAAAAGAAGGACCAAAGAGAAACAAAAATTACCGACTTAATTCCACATTGGTACATTTTGATGACCTCTTTCGACCAGATAACTGGTCAAGATCTCTAGTCCTCAAAGCTGACAACAAAATCTCAGCTGCGATACTAGAAAACAAATTACTTAACATATATCCAACATAGACACATCAAGGACAATGAATGGCTAATCCAAGTAACCAATAAAAAGCAGTCCACTGCCTTTTTAAGTATAACAGAAATAAATAATATAAAAGTAACAATTACAAGCCATGAAACATTGAATTATGCACAGGGTACAGTCATCCTACCCAATAGCGAGCAGGAGCTTCCTTCAAAACAGCTACTGCTAGACTCATTATTGTGATATAACAATATTCACAATCTAGAAATAGTATACTCAATTTTTCAAGTAGGAAAGACAAGAATAAAAATGTCAACATTGCCAAAATAAAATTTCTTGGACAAAATAGAGAAGTTCGTCCTTTCGTTCCAAAACCACTACAATGTACACAGTGCTCAAGGTACAAAAAATGCCATAACAAGGCAATATGTGCAGTCTGCACATCAGATAATCATACCACTAATTGGAACTGTAATCACCCAAAATATATTAATTGTGGACTATGGTCAAACTCATCCTTTTTGGCCACTAAGACGTTGGTCGAGTATACCAGGGATTTTCCCCATCGTTGCCATGTCTACCCAGGTACTTCTGCCCCACTCTCTCTCTCTCTCTCTCTCTCTCTCTCTCTCTCTCTCTCTCTCTCTCTCTCTCTCTCTCTCTCTCTCTCTCACAGAATGATCTTCGTTATTTTGACTTTGTTTCCACACCACCAGGGAGGTAAAAGTCAAGGCACGTTTTTTTTATAGAGGTCTCCCCAGTAGGCCTAATCCTCTCCATGCTGTTTAATCAGGAGATTCGTCGTCTGAGCTGTCCTCAATGTTAATGACGAATGACTCTATAAATCGCTCAACTGCTATGTCTTGTTTCGCATCTTGTTCTTGAAGTTTTATTGCCTGCTTCCTGTTTTCTGCTGTCACAGTGTTTAAAGCATCTTTGACTAAATGCTTAAGTTCAGCAATTTTGAATGTATTTCTCCTGGATATGTAAGTTTTTACTTGCGCCCATATAAGCTCTATCGGGTTGTACTGACTGTGGAATGGGGGTAGTCGTACAACTTTATGTCCTGCCTCTGAAGCAAGTGTGTCAATCACGTAAGTTTTCTTTCCATTAGTAATTTTTTTTGTGAGTTCAGAGAGCTCCACTTTCAGCATGTCATCACGTAGATGTGCACCCTTCTTAATAAGCCAGTCCTTTATTGCTTCCTTTCTCCAAGATTTTGTTGGGTTTTTTCAAGCACCATCGAGTGGTATGATGCGTTTGTCATCACAATTACAGACTTCGGGGGGATGTTGGGTAACAACTGGGTTTTAAACCATTGCTTGAAAACTGCAACATTCATCTGCTTGTGATAATCACCATCATTTTTTGCTTGGAAAAATAATTCGGCATTCTCGACAAAGCCTTCTTTCGTTCCTGCATGAAGAATGATGAGGCGATTTCCTTTTCCCGTAGGTGGCTTTACTCCTCTTACTTGTTTGGAGGCCGTGTCGGTCCAACACTTTGCAACAGTGTAATTTGGATTGACCCAGGTTTCGTCTAGAAAAACAAAGTTTTCGAAGGACTGTCTGACCTGCCGCATCTATCTCAAAAATCTCGTGCGAGCAACACCAACATCTTTTCGTTCCATAAGGAACTTATGGCCATCAACTTTAGAAAATCGGAAGCCAATCTGCAACAGGACTCTTCAAAGTGATTCAATGCTACCATTGTAAGATATTTTCTCATTCAGCTCTTCCTTGACTTTGTTGAGAGTAGGGATTTTACTTCTCTCGTAAAATACCAATACAGTTCTTCTTAGGATACACTTTCAAAGTCATCAAAATTAGTAACTGTTGCAGGCTGAGTTTTTGTTGGTGAATGGAATACAGGTTTCTTGTGTTCAGCCTCTAACCACCATTCTTGGTTTGGTTTGCTGCAAATCCTTCTAACAGTCCTTTCACTTGCTTTGGTGGCTTTGGCTGTCCGAGCAAGAGATTGAATGAATGGTAACAAAGGTGCACCGCTGGCCTTTTCATCTAAAAAGTACCGATTTACATTGTAAATTATTTCCTTTGCTTGACTATGCAGGCGGGGGCAGCGAGGAGTAGGAGATGTATCCGGTGTCCGGAGACGGAGAGAGGTGGCCATAGAGCACAATGACAGTGCAGCGATGTTGTCAAATCTCAGGAAAACATTTTTAATAATATCAATTCTCCCATCAAAAACTTAGTCATTCCTAAACAAATGAAGTTTTATTATGACAGAGTAATTATTATATATTTAGTTAGTATAAAAAATATAAAACACATTTCGTCGTCACTGTCGTGGCGTATTTATAGAATTGTGGCAACTGTGCGGAAAATCCAGGCTTAATGCGGGCAGCGCCTTAGTGGCCAAAAAGGCTGAGTTTGACTATAGCCCATCACGCGAAATCTAAGGTTACGAAAGCAAAGACAAAGATCTTTTTGCTTCTGTGTATGAAAATAATTCAGGTTGCGAAAGGGTGTGTGTACTGTAAACCAAAATTCGCCCGGGCCGCCAAGAACAATTTCAAAACTCGCGCCCCGCCAACTGAGTAGACTCACCACCATCCTCCCGCTCTCCCATTGGTTCCTGATGCTAGTCACTGCTGTAAGATCCTGCTCTCCTATTGGTCAGCATCTGTCCCATCATGCCTCTACGTAAAGGCATCCTTCGACCATTTCGTCGCATCAGTGTTATTGTACGCACATGGAATTCATTCGTTCACATAGATATAGTTTGTTAACGTAAATTCTTGTCAGTGATTTCGCTTTCTTTGTAGTAAGTTACTTTATCGTGTTGTGTGTGAACTTAATTACTTATGTTAATAGCGATGGGTCCCAAGAATGTTGCTGAAGTTCACGGAAAGAAGAGGATGCTTTCTATGGAGACAAAGATGGAGATGATTAAAAAGTATGAAGCTGGCATGCGGTTGAGTGTGATTGCTAAGGAATACGGCCGAAATCCGTTGACGATAGGCACCATCCTTAAGCAGAAGGAAGCCATCAAAGCAGTTACACTTTCCAAGGGCGTGACTATTTTGTCCAACAAGAGGAGCCATGTGCATGATGAGATGGAGAGGCTGCTTCTTGTATGGATTAAAGACAAAGAAATTGCTGGCGATACAATAACCGAGACGGCAATCTGCCAGAAGGCCAGCGCTATTTTCGGTGATCTGAGTGCCTAGGCCGAAGACGACGGAGGAGAAAGGACATCGACGGCAACCCCAAACTTCAAGGCTTCTCGGGGTTGGTTTGATAAATTCCGTAAACAGACGCATCCATTCGGTGGTGTGGCATAGGGAGGCTACTGGCTCAGACATGAAAGTGGCCGAAGCCTTTATTAAGACATTCGACGAGATGACAATCAAGGAAGGCTACAGTTCTCAGCAAGTCTTCAACTGTGACGAGACTGGCCATTTTTTTTTAAAAATGCCTTGTCGGGACATACATCACGGAGGAAGAGAAGAAGCTACCTGGGCATAAGCCTATGAAATACAGGCTTACTCTTGCACTTTGCTCTAACGCCAGTGGGGATTGTAAGGAGAAGCACCTACTTGTGTATCATTTGGAGACTCCTCGAACCTTCAAGGCCCACAAAGTGCTAAAGGAGAAGCTTCCGGTGATGTGGAGGGTTAATGTGAAAGCCTGGGTAACGAGACTTTTGTTCACCAAGTGGGTAAATCTGTGTTTCTGCCCGACAGTGAAGAAATTCTTGGAAGAGAAGTGCCTCCCTCTGAAATGTCTGCTGTTGTTGGACAATGCTCACCCTCCTGGCCTCAAGGAAGGTATCCTAGCAGAGTATTCTTTCATCAAGGTTCTTTATATTCCACCTAACACCACCCCTCTCCTCCAGCCCATGGACCAGCAAGTGATATCAAACTTCAAGAAGCTTTATACAAAACATCTTTTCAAGAGATGTTTCGACATCACCGATACCACAAACCTCACCTTGTGTGAATTTTGGAAGGAGCATTTCGATGTCATCATATTCATCCAACTCATCGATCAAGCTTGGCAGGAGGTTTCGAGGCGAACCTTGAATTCTTTGTGGAGGAAACTGGCCTGATGCCATATCCACCTGAAACTTCGAGGGATTCAACGTGGGCGAAGCTGATGCAGATTTAGAAACAGTTGACGATCCTGAAACTGTTTCACAACCAGATCTTGACGAGATCGTTGCACTCGGCAAGTCCATGGGGGCTGGTTGTCAATGAGGACAACATCAATGACCTTCTCGAGAAGCACCAAGAGGAGCTTACAACGGATGACCTGAAGGAGTTAGAGGCCATGCAACATAACGTCGTTCAAGAAGAGTTCTCTAGCAAGTGGTGTAAAAAACAGTTTATATTTTGATGACTTTGTTATTTACTATACGAGTAGCAATTTGAGACATGCTCAGAGAGTTCTCAATACTGCCATTTCAAATATATGTAGTTGGACAAATTCAATTGGATTTAAATTTTCAACTGATAAAACAAAAGTAATCATCTTCTACAAAGACAAAAGATGGCTGAAGAACCAAACAATCAAACTTCACCTTTATAGCACTGAAATACAATTTTGTACAAAAATCAAATATCTAGGAGTGATATTTGATCAACATTTAAATGAAAAAGAGCACATCAAATACATTAAAGCCAAGGGCATCAAAGCCCTTGCCACATTGAAAAAGTTATCACACACTAATTGGGGAGCAAAGCGAGACATTTTATTAATGATATATAAGGCAACAGTCTTATCCATAATAGATTACTGCTGTCCAATGTATTCATCCGCCTCAGAATAGGCATTAAAAACTCTCGATGCAGTGCACCATGAAGGGATGCGATTGTGCACAGGAGCATTCTGATCGTCCCCAACAAGCTCGCTTCTGGTAGAGGCAGGTGTGTTGCCCTTGAAACATCACCGTAATTTGATAGCAATACGAAAAGGTCTTTCACTGCAAGCAGGATCATCTCCTGCAGCTGACTGCTTTCAAAATTATAATCCAGCAACAGAAGTTAACAGTACTAGCTCTTTCCCAAAAAGAGCTAAATACTTGATGAACTTTAATAACATAAATCCAATTTTTCACCCACCAGTAAAATTGTCACCACCATGGATGTTAAAATGAATAAAGATATGTACCTCCCTGTCGTACCTGCTTAAAAAGCAAATGACAAGTACAGAAATGTACCGCCAACATGCTTTGGAGCACATTAGAAGAAAAGGAGACAAATTCATGGTATATACAGACGGCTCCAAAAATAATGTAGGATTAGGGGCATCTGCATATTTGAAAAATATGTTAATCAAAAGAAGCCTACCTTTAATATCATCAATATTTACTGCCGAAGTCACGGCCATACAAATGGCTCTTGATATGATATCTGTGGCAAAAGCAAGTGTCTCTATTATTTTCAGTGACTTACGTAGTGCTGTAAATGCTATAAGACATTATAAATCAGTAAACCAAATAGTACAAGAAATATAAATAAAAATTCATCAACTCCTCCGATCAGGATTATCAATAGAAATACTATGTTGGATTCCAGCACACGTAGGAATAAAAGGATATGAAAATGCAGACTCAGCTGCCAAATTAGCCTGCACTATCCCTCCATTAATTACACATGCCCCAGTGTCAGACTGGGTAACATCTGTCAAACCATTGATATACCAAGATTGGAAAAGAGAATGGGCCTTAGTGCCAACCGCAAATAAACTTGAAAATATAAAAACTGAAGTGTATGCATGGAGGACATCTTCACAAGAGAGATCAAAAGAGGTAATCCTAACAAGGCTCCATATAGGACACACAAGATTCTCACATGGTCACTTGATGTCAACACCACATGCTGACCCACTAAAGTGTAATAGATGTCAAACACCCATAACAGTGCAGCATTTACTTGTTGAATGCCCAAATTAAACCCAACAAAGATGAATTTATCCACAGAATTCAAAAATGAAATGTATTCTTGCTGAAAGCAGTTTTTTCAATTAACAACATCATAAATTTTTTAAATAAGACAGGTTTCTTAAATAAAGTCTAGATTTTTTCTTCTTCCTCAGGATTAATCCCTGAGAACCAGGCCGAGAAGAGTCTACTTAAGACTCAGAGGTCTGGAAAACTAAGCCCTATTAATTTATTAATTCCACCTCATATCAATGTGGGATTCAGCTGTGTAATTACTTGGTAAGTTGCTTATATGGAAAACATATTTTCATGATAAAATTTTTTCATATGTACTTAACAAGTAATTACAGATTGTAGCCCTCCCTCCTCCCCTCTCATGGACTTAAAGGCACAAAAAGAAGTTATTTCTTCTGCTTTGTTCCTGTTGTTCACGGATAGTGGGCAGGGTAGTCACATCTACAAAAACAAAAGAAGCGCTACCACAATTTTTAAAGCTGCCACGCAAGTGGAAAATATAGCTGTGTAAGTACTTGGTTAGTATATATGAAACAATTTTATCATGGAAATGGTATTTTTGTGCAATTTTTTCATATAACATTGATGTCTGGTGTGCATATGTGTTATTTTAAATTATAATTTTTTTTATTCCCATATTTCAGCAAAGATGGAGACTATGACCATAACTGAGATGATTGGATCGGAGGGGGAGGAGGAGGAGGTGTTCCTTGAAGCATCTTTAGAGGGAGCTCCACTATTTGCCAATACTTCATACAAAAACCTTCTTGAGGACTTTGTAAGTTACTATTTTCGGATTTTGATACTGACAAGGATATAGGGGAATAATAGTGTAGTATGGAAAATTATTGTACTGATATAGTTAATTTTAACTGAATAATAAATAGTTTCAGTCATTGATATTTAATGAAATGTTGTACTAAAAAGGTATTTACTCTTGGTAATTGTAGATTTTTATATTATCGGTTTCATATTTTTTCATAAATATACAAGTCATTTTTCACTTTATAAGGAAGAATCAAGTGTTTAACTGCGCCAATAGCCCATGGCTAACCTGTGCAGACTTACACAAAATTATGTATAATATCGAGAGAAATGAATAGTACATACCATTCTAGTGTGCGATAAGAGTATAATATAATTGCATTTTACTCAACAAAAAAATTGCCCAAAAATACAACACTTTAGCAGAAAAATATTTTTTTCAATAACTTCATCATGATAGGCATACCTACCCTAACTATGTACTACTACTGTTCATAATCAAGTAATAAGTGTAATATAATAAACCAGCAATTCATAAGCAGTGTATATTAAATAGCAAACATTCCGAAATACAAACAGACATGGTCACAAGTTGAAATTGTTCCTAGTTTAACTTTTTCTTTGGTGAATTCCCATTTTGTATATCTTTTCTCCCCATATAAAATGTTTTCTGTCAGTACATGTCAGTGAGCGTTGTTTACTTTGTGAACTTCTGGATTGGAAAATCTGTGACTTGAATGCTTCATGAATCCAGATTTATTTTCTTCTTTTTATTTTTCTATCATCCAAAGTCATTCTTTATAATGCTGCATGATTTAAAAATACTGTGTAAACATTTAAGTCCTGTGATAC